>NW_024803845.1:0-6470 GCF_019175285.1 Sceloporus undulatus | reverse complement strand
GCTGAGAAAATGCTTGCATGGTTTGTAGTGTGGCTTCACAAACATAAGTACTAGAATCTTGTTTGCTTGTTTAAAGTAGAGTGGCCAGGGTAGGGCCTGATAGACATTGTTGAGCTGCAGTACCAAGCAGCCCTAACTGTCATGCCCTACAGGCAAGACTGCTGAGTAGCTGGGTGACATCTGGAAAGCCACATTTTCCTCACTCTGTTTACAAGAAATGTTAAATTATTAGAATATTTGATCTGTGCAACTAATATTGCATTGTGTAAGTTTACTGTGCTCCTAGTAACACCTCTGTAGCTTATGAGCTGTGTACAAGACAGATATTCATCAAGTGATACATTCTCCATCAGATCATTTCTGTCCAAAGCAAAGCTTCACCTTCTGATATCTTGTTGACTGTACAATGGTTAAGACACAGGATGCTGTAAGAAGTGGGGAAAGAACTTCATTTATTGCATTTGTATCCCCTCTTCCTCCAAGAAGCTCAGAATAAGTTTTTAGCATTGCAGTAACCATGTAATGTAGATTTAGGATTAGGGTTTGCTTTCTTGGTAAGTCCCTTTTTCCTTCATAAAATATAAAGCTTTATAAGAAGGAGGAATGTAAAGCTAGAGCCTTCTCTAACACTAAGATAGGGAATTTATATTTGCTACATCTCTGCCAGCCAGACAGCTTACAATGCCATAAAAAACCAAGTTAACTCAGTGTAAGTCAATTAGACTGAGAGAGACTAGTTTATCCTAGACTACTCCATCTTTGCTGACAAAAGACCAAAGGCTTTTTTTTTTAATAAAGGAGGGGCACAGGGGGAAGATTGCCCCAGACTTCACATATGGGGAGGGCCTAGTCACACTTGAAGAATGTCTTCTTGTTTCACTGCATTGTGGTCAAGCCATTTTTTAAAGAGTCCCACCAATCTGAGCATTATATAAATGTAATGGAAAAGGAGGACAGTGGGTGGGAGATTCAAATGAGCATTATGCCCCAGGCCTCTCAGTGTCTTAACAGGACACTTGTAGTTTAGCAGTTATTGTGACTTGTTCACATATCCAAGATCTAGTTCTCTAGCCAAGTGGTGGTCTGCAGACCAGCTGGTTCACACTGGGTTTCCAGGAAACTATGCAAATATGATATTAATGTGGCACAGTCCCTGGCACATGGGAGGAAAAAAAGCCAATCCACTACATCAGACAGCTAGAAAAGCACTGCTCTTGTCAATACATCACACAGGACTGTATTTACAGCAGAATAGGCCTCTTTTCTCCTAAAGGAGAAAAGAGAGCAGTACAAAGAGCTTCCTTTTTCTTATTACAGCTCCCCCTAGAAAAATGATTCACAGATAAAATAAGGGGCTCTCACTATTACTCAGAAGAGCTCTTGACCATATTTCTGACTTATAGCAACCCTAAGACTATCACAAAGTTTTCTTGGCAAGGTTTGTTCAGAGGAGGTTTACTTTCCTTCCTCTGAAACAGAGAGTGTGACTTGCCAAAAGTCCCCCAATGGATTTCCACAGCCAAGCAGGGCTTTGAACCTTTGTCTCCAGAGTTGTCATTCAGCTCTCAAACCACTCCATCATGTTGGCCATAAACAGTTGTTGGCATAATAGAATAAAGTAACAGAACCTATTTTTGTCTTGGAATCATTAAATATTGTAATTCCATAGAAGGCTGTGTATTCTAATCAAGTACTTGTGAATGTGTATACTCTTGTATTCCCTGCTGTGTACTAATGAGGCCAGGTCAGACCTGGTTTCTTCATCTCTTCTGCTAAGGCAACTCCTTACCTGACCTCACTTCTTACCCTAAAAGCAGGTTGGAGGTTATGAGATAATGAAGCTGTGGTCTATCAGGTGTGAATAATCCACCTGTACTGACGTCATCTGGGGGAGGGGAAGATTTATAGTAACAGCAGAGCATGGATTAGTTGACATTAAGATAGGGTTTGTGATTTATTTTCTATCTAGGACAAGCCCAGATTTTGCAAACATGTTAGAGATCTGTTAATTCAGGTTAAAGTGACAATAGGAAGATTCAGGCAGGGACGTAGCCAAGGGGGGGAGGGTTTCATGGGGTCCGGACCCCCCCTTCCATTAGAAAAATGAATGGTGTGTGCTGCTGCGCCACCGCACCCAAGTCCCATTATAATGGTGGCACTTAGTCTGGATCCCCCCCTCCTAAAATTCTGGCTACGTCCCTGATTCAGGGATGGTTTTATCCATCAAGAGGTGTGCTTTGGGATTCACCTTTGGTTGCTTAATTAAAAAGAATGTTTTGTGTAGTTTCAGCTGCTTTTGGAATGGGGTGTGAGCTAATTAAGGAGTGTTCAAAATTATACATGATAAGATTTATGGCTTCTGTACCTGAGTCTGAACAATTTCTTGGGGCAAACTTCCCCTTTTGTCATTCAAAGCAACTGAAAGCTGCAGTGGTTCCCATCCCAGGGAAAGTTGGTGTTTTGCTTGATGGTTTTCTCTATGCAACCTGTTCATCTGCTTTGTAGCTTTAAAACACAGGTAGGCAAAGTGTGGTCTGTTACTCCTAAAGGTGTGAGACTTATGGAGCCTCCACTAGTAGTAGCAGTCTATCTTAAATAGGTTGGGGAATGTTATTTTGGCTTGTGAGAGGGTGGGTAACTTTTTGAGGCTGTAAGCATCTTTTTGTACCAGTACTTTCTATAGACTCCAGACATAGGTCAACTAAAATAATTTTCATTTGGAAGAAATATGAAAGAACACACACACTGGCCCGGTACACATGGGCAGGAAGCAGTGTGGCGCCGCCGATTGTAGGGTTCCAGAGCGCACAGCAACTGCATGCTCTGGAACCCTAGCCTGTATGGATGCTGGCATCCTGTCCACATGGGGGCCGCCATGATAACGATGCTGCCATACAGCGACCAGACGTCTCTGGCAGGAAGTGGCACCATGGTGGTGCCCCTTCCTGCTTGTGACGCCACAGAAAAGAAGCCACTCTTGGTGGCTTCTTTTTTGCTGCGCAGTGTTGCCCTGTAGTTTGGTTGCTGTGGCAATGCTGTGCAGCAAAGAGGGGTGGCATTTCAATGCTAGTGTATACCACCCCATTAGAATAACATCCAGAGCTAACCAAAATTGAAAAGCAAAATGAGATAGCAGAGACTGAAAGTTGGGTTGAGGGTGATAGCTACCTGTCTCAAAGATGGGCCCACAGAAAAATGGAAAGGCTTAAATGGGGAAGTCTGAGGACAACAGTCACAGAGCACACCTGGGAGGGTTGACTGTACACTGGGCAATACTGTATGTATACAAAGAGGCTATGTTCTACCCATATTTCTATGTTAAAATCAGCCTCAGGCTATGGTGATTTCATGAGAAACAAAGACTTAATAACCCTTCAGAAAGATTAAAAAAAGGATTCCAAAATGGTTTATTGTTTTGATATTCAGTAGATGAAAAGACTGTTTTGATTGATGGTCCAATCATAATTTCATAGCCTCTCATAATCTATGCAGTCAAAGGCTTTGCTATAGAGGATTTTCACATGGGGTAAAAAGTGTTCTGAAATGGTATTATTACCATCATTCTAAGGCATTGGGGAGAAAGATTTTCACACGACGTCATCGCTATATCATTCCTTTAACGTCCCAAAGTGTAGTGGAATCGTCATAACAGATAGATGATTCCAAATTGTCTATAGCTTGGGAGAAATGATTAATTTGTGCATTTCAAAAAGGTCTGAAAAGCCAGGACAGTTCCATGACGATTTCATAATGATTAGCCCATCCATCCGGGTATTCTCCCAGATAAAATGCTTCCTGTGTCACATCACTCTACTCAGTTGTACTTCTGTGTCTTGCTGTGAACGTTTTCATTTATGATTGGTATAAACAAGCCCTTTTTTGTGCTACAGTGGGGAGAGACTAGGAATCCAAAGCCTAGGCTTGGGAAATCGGACCAAAAGCCTTTTCACACTTGGATTTTTTGAGTGCAGAAGTAGGATCAGTTCTCATTGGCCGATGCGTATTCACGTTATATCGCACTGTATTTTCATACCTGGGCGGCCTTCCAAATCAAGGGGTTGTGGACTCGGTTCGAATAGGGTGATGCGTATTCAGGCAAAGTGAGGCGAGTGCAGATTGGATTACCACACCAGCCCAATACAATGTGTATTGACCGATTTGAATCGGCAGCCTCGTGCATGCTCTGTGGGGCTCTGAACAGGTTGCGACCTTTTTAACTTATACACACACACACACACACACACACAGTGGCACAGCCAAAAGTGTAATGCCGTATGTCATGCCTCCAGAGCATCTTTGATGCTCTTGAGACATATTTAGTTGAGATTATATTAGCTTTTCTATGTATTAGTTTAGAAGGGGAAATAGAGATCTACAGCTTTAAGAAAGGCAAGGATTGTGGGAAATCCCAGGGTCTTATACTGTCTCCCTCTACTTAGTTTCAGTGTGTAGTAAGATTTCAGCCAAGTCAGACCTGGAGAGAGTATTTTCCTTTGACAAAAAGATAAGTCCACAAAAGAAGAAAGATAGTCATCAGAAGAAGAAAGAATCCACCAAGAAGAGAGAGCAAGGTATTTAGAAAGGACTATTGAGAAAAAGAAGATCAGTTTCGTGTTTTGTGTTATAACCAGTAAAGCTTTTGAAACTTAAGAAATTTGTGAACAAGTCTTTCATTCAGGCTGTGTTCCCGAGAGCCAGAGACCTTGCTACACCCAAAGTCCATAGCATTGCTCTTGGGACAAAACACCGTATTTATATGTGTACACACACATCTGTCTGTATGAGTGTTTATATGTATACACACACACACACACACACACACATACACATACTGGTACAGCCAAACGTGTGATGCCGTATTTATATGTGTACACACATATCTGTCTGCATGAGTGTTTATACACACACACACACACACACACACACACAGAGTGGCACAGCCAAAAGTGTAATGCCGTATTCATATGTGTACACACACATCTATCTGTATGAGTGTGTGTGTGTGTGTGTGTGTGTGTGTGTGTGTGTGTGTGTGTGCATGTAGTGGTACAGCCCAAAGTGTAATGCTGCATGTATATGTGCACACACACATCTTTGTGTATGTATATATATATATACACATACACAAACCCCCACACACAAACATACACACACACATGTATAGATGCAAAGAGACTTGTCAGGATATTTCAGCATATCACGATATGACAGCACATCTGTGTGCATGTGCATGTATACACATACACACACACACACATACATACATACACACACACACACACACGTGTGTGTGTGTGTGTGTGTGCATTGCAATAGCCCTAAGTGTATACATATATGTACACACACACATGTTGACATGTATACAAACGAGGAGATTTATTAGGATATGCCAGCATATGCTTGTGTGATTCCATGTATAAAAAATATTCATTGGTACAGACCAAGACGTAATAGTTGATACATCTATCTATCTATCTATCTATCTATCTATATATATATATATATATATATATTTATCTATCTATCTATCTATCTATTAACATATATATGCAGATATTTGTATACACATACATGTATGTACACGTGTGCACATTTGAATATGCAAGGGGACCTATATGGATATGTCAGCATGTGTTTGTGTCCGTGCATGCATATGCTTGGATGGATGGATGGATGGATGGATGGATAGATGGATAGATAGATAGATAGATAGATAGATAGATAGATACCAAAGTGCAAGGGCGCATAAACACCCACCCACCCACCCACACACACACAAATGCATGCATACACATACATACATACACACACATATATACACACAGACACACAACGGAAAAGAGCACATACATATATATACATGCGCCAGAGTTATAACGCGACAACAATAACATAATAAAAACACAAAATGCTTATTCCCCCCCTCCACAAAAGTTTTCAGCCTTATCTCGGCCAATGGAAAAATCGCTCCCTGGCGGTTCTCCTGAAAGCGGAAAGAGCCACCGGAAAGAAATGGGGGAAATTCCAGCGCAGCAACATGGGAAATTTGTAACCCGGTGGTCTTGCGCTGGTCTTCAGGAGGACCAGCAGATTGGATTTACACACCAGCCCAAACAGCAGAAGTTTCGCACTGGCCATCAATGCGGATCCCATCAATCCACTAATTTGGCGCACTCGCCAAACGGAGGAGCCAGCTGACTTCAGTTCGGAACCCCTGCGGAAGGAGGACACAATACAGTGCGATATAACGTGAATACGCATTGGCCAATGTGTATTCTGAGCTCAAGGGTGTGAAAATACAGTGCAATTCTGAGGTCAAGGGTGTGAAAATACAGCACGATATACAAGAGAGAGAAGGCAGTGGGTTTCAGTGTGGAGAGACTAGGAATCCAAAGCCAAGGCTTGGGAAATTGGATCAAGAGGGAGAAGGCAGTGGGTTTCAGTGGGGAGAGACTAGGAATCCAAAGCCC
>NW_024803844.1:0-6475 GCF_019175285.1 Sceloporus undulatus | reverse complement strand
TTTGAATTCCTTTTTTGTGATTTCCCCCTTTTTTCCATTTCTTATACATGTTCTGTTTCAAACTTAGCTCGGTTGAAAGTTCCTTAGTCATCCATCCTGGTTTCTTGAGACACCTCCCATTTTTCTTTCTCACTGGAACTGTTTGAAATTGTGCCTTCAGTATCTGTCTTTTGAGAAACTCCCATCCGGCCTGAACTTCCTTCCCTTTTAGTATTTCTGACCACGGGATCACCCTCAATACTTCTCTAAGTTTACTGAAATCCACTCTCCTAAAGTCTAGAATGCATGTTTGACTATGCCTGGCTTCTCCTTTCCATTGTATAACAAATTCCAGGAGAACATGGTCACTTCCACCTAATGATCCCACCAGTTGCACCCCATTAACCAAATACTTGTTGGTTTGGATCAGATCCAAAATAGCTGACCCCCTTGTTGCCTCTTCCACCATTTGGACCATGAAATAGTCTTCCAGGCAAGTGAGGAATTTGCTAGACCTTGAGGATTTTGCTGAGTTTGACTTCCAGCAAATATCAGGGTAGTTGAAGTCGCCCATCACTACTACATTTCTCCTTTCTGACCGTGTGGTCATCTGTTCTAGAAAGATATCATCCAATTCCTCCGTCTGACTTGGGGGTCTGTAGTAGACTCCCACCGTAACATCCTTGTTGTTTCTCTCCCCTTTAATTTTTATCCAGATGCTCTCCACCTGGCTTCCATGATTGATGTCCTGGATCTCTTCACTGGTGTAAATATCTCTGACATATAGTGCTATTCCTCCTCCTTTCCTGTGTGGCCTATTTCTCTTAAAAGGTTATACCCCTCTATTTCAATATTCCAATCATGAGACTCATCCCACCAGGTTTCAGTGATGCCTATTATATCATATTTGCTTTGCTGTACTCGGAGTTCAAATTCATCTTGCTTATTTCCCATGCTCTGTGCATTAGTGTAGAGGCATCGCAGACCACGGGTCTCATTTACTTGTTGCTTGTGAAAGTTTATTTGCCTCCCACTGTTGTGTCCTTGCACTTTTTTTCTTGTTTCTGCTATGTCTGTTTGACTATTTTCTCCAGCCCTTTCACCTTCCTTAATATTGTATCCCTTCCCCATGGCACTCAGTTTAAAGCCCTCCTGATCAAGTTCTTAAGACTGTTGGCAAAAACGTTTCTTCCAACTGGCATGAGATGCAACCCGTCCGTTGCAAGAAGTCCCTCCTCATGGAACCGCAGCCCATGATCAAAGAATCCAAATTGTTCTCGGCGGCACCATCTGCGAAGCCAGTTGTTCACATCCACTATTTTCCTCTCCCTTCCTGTACCGTGCCTTTCGACTGGCAGAAGAGACGAGATGACAACCTGTACATCCATTCCTTTCAGCTTCCTACCAAGCGTCTCGTAATCCCTTTTGATGTTCTGCAGGCTGTGTCTTGCAGTATCGTTGGTTCCCACGTGGACCAAAAGGAAGGGGTATTGGTCAGTAGGCTTGACCAGTCTTGTCAGCCTCTCTGTGACATCACGGATCTTTGCCCCTGGAAGACAACACACCTCTCGAGACATCTTGTCAGGCCTACAAATCACTGCTTCTGTACCCCTCAGGAAGGAGTCCCCTACTACGACCACACACCTCCTTCGAAGTTTAGCAGCGGCTGTTTCCTTGGGTGGGACTCTCAGGCTTGCCTGCTCTGTCCCTGAAGTCTGTCCATGCTGCTCTTCTTCATCCTCCTTGATAAGGGAAAGAGCTTTGAATCGATTCTGTAGCTGCAAGCTCCCCGAACAATCCCTTCTTGGCCTACTTCTCTGTGTGACATTCCTCCAGCTGTCTGCCTCCTGTGTACGTGAAGTGACCTCCTCAGCTCCAGCATCTTCCTCTGTGTGGTATTCGTCCAGGATTGTTAGTTCTGTTGTGTCCAGGAAATCCTCCTGCTCCCTAATATGCTGAAGTGTAGCTACTCTGGACTCCAACTGCTGCACTTTC
Organism: Sceloporus undulatus; assembly: GCF_019175285.1. Lineage (NCBI taxonomy): Eukaryota > Metazoa > Chordata > Lepidosauria > Squamata > Phrynosomatidae > Sceloporus > Sceloporus undulatus. Next base: position 4,501 of record NW_024803844.1, on the reverse strand, counting down.
TCCTCCAAGAGGACTACCAACTTACACTTGGGGCATGTGAAGTTATCCTCTTCTGTAGGCAAGAAGACAAACATCCCACAAGTGTTGCAGGTGACTGCCATGGTTCTGTCAGTGTCCATACTGAAAAGTCTTAGGAAATTACTGGAACAGGACTGTGGGCTTCCTCCTGAAAAAGAAATCCTCCAGAAAACACCACCTTTAAGCCCCTGATGTTTCAACAATTTGTGGCAGCGAGCTCACTCAAATTCTGCCTCTGCTGTTGGTTTCCTTTGATGAAACAAATGAAATAAAAGTAGAATTTAAACTTCGCGGCTCTGGGGGAAGTAATTAAGAGCTAGACTCACTGAAGATGTGATTACAAGCACACTCTTCCTAGAGTTTAAAATAAATTAAACAGTCACCACTTAAAATGGCTTCCCAGCTCTCCTCTCTCCTCTTCCACTCTGTAGCAGGAACTGGAGTGCAATGACTAATGATGAACAGGTTGAATATATTGAATATCTGAGTCGTAAAGTCAGCACAGAAATGGGGCTTCAAGAGCAGCTTGATATTATTAAAATTATTGACCCCACTGCTCAGATTTCACCTACAGACAATGAGTTTATTATTGAACTAAATTGCCTGACTGATGAAAAATTGAAACAGGTCCGAAATTATATCAAGGAGCATGGTCCTCAGCAGCGGTCGACAAGAGAGAACTGGAAGCGAAGCAGCTACAGTTGTGGGAGTGCCAGCGGTGTAAGCGGTGCCAGCGCCAGCAGCAGTAGTGCCAGTATGGTCAGCTCAGTCAGTAATAGCAGTTCCAGTGTTGGCAATTCTGGTTCGAACTCCAGCGCCAGCATGAGCCAGGCCCACAGTGACAGTAACTTATCTACAAATGCGGCAGAACCTATCCAGGATTAAAAAAAAAACGTTCTAAACAACGCAAACTTCAACAAAAGGCTTTGCGCAAGAGGCAACTGAAGGAGCAAAGGCAGGCTCGAAAGGAGAGACTAAGTGGCTTGTTTCTAAATGAAGAAGTGCTCTCTCTAAAAGTGACTGAGGAGGACCATGAAGGAGATGTGGATGTTTTGATGTGAGAGGAGTGAAGTTATCATCAGTGTTCTTTCTAAGCCTTAAGCCTCTTAATATTTTTTACATACACTTCCAAATTTTTGATTGGAGTTGGGACTAGCTATTGTATATCCTACAGCATTCATCTTCATCTTAAAAACAATGTTGTTTTATGCAAGTGATAAAGACATCAAGAAGGTATTCTTTTAAAATATGTAGGCCAATATATTTTGCTTTCAATACCAGCGAAAGGGCTCAAACTTGATTCAGGCTTGCATCCTTCTGAGGTTGTTAAAATGAGTACCCAGACTGTTGAGAGCAATTAGCTTACAGTTGGAAACTGTTTAGACACTGTTAGTTCAGTATGAAGTGGTATATAAATGAAGCTGTTTGTTTGTTGTTGTTGTTTTGAGTCACACACTCTCAGCCCAGAAAACCACATGAACCATATTATACATCTGCCTTAGTGTTGCCATTAGTTGGAAACAACTTCAAGGCACACAACAATAAAGCTGTTGTTCTGGCACTTGATTTTCACAATGAGCAAATAAATCTGAAAATAGTTAGCAGATGGGATTACTTGGATGCAGAGAAATATTGAGGCCTTATGAGCTTCAGGATTACAGAAAACGCTCATGGGGTCCTATGTGGCCCATGAATTGCTAGTGCAACACCTATCATACTAGCATTCAGGAATTGCAGTAACAGGAGCTTTGTTGAGTCCTGGGTGTAGCAACTGATACTTTAAAAAGAAAAAATAATGAAGATGTTTCCCTCATGCTTTGCTTGGTTTGAAATCCTTGATTTCTTCTTGATTTCCTCTGATAAAAAATACCAAATAATGTCCTTTGATGCATGTGGGTGGAGCTAAAAATAGGTGAGCATTCTTTCCCCAGCCCTGAATCAAAGGAAAGAACCAGTCCTAAAGTGTAGGGTTACATAAGCTAATGAAGAAATGTAAATTCAATGCAACTTGCTTTTATTACCGAAGAAAGATTATATGCCAGTGTCAGAGAAGATGCTCTTGAGGAGAGGCTGGTATAGGAAACTGAAGCAGGATCTCATATGTCTTGAATGCAGAGAGACATCCATTGATCAATCATTTTACCTGTTTATTAAAGAGAGAATCAATGATTATATGTTCTTTTAAATGTAACTTGTTTCAGTTATAAATGAAATGGAGATGGACACAGACCACCCAAAAAGGGCGGTCTGCCACCGCCTCCTTTTCCGCCAGTGGGAAGCCACAGCAGATAAACTATGCGGCATCCCACCGGCAGAAAAAGAACCCGCAAAAAGCTTGCAACACCCGAGTGCACAAATGGCGCACTTGTGATGTCACAATCGAGATGCAATATGCGGACGCTATGCATCTGTCATGTTGTATTGGTGGTGCCCATGTAGACAGGATGCTGCCATTTTGACACTGCCGCGACATGCTAGGCTTGCAGGGTGTGCAGTGGCACCACCCACGGGCAACCCCAGCATGAATCCAGGCCGACGCAAAGCGCCGGTCTGGGTAGCGCCTATAATCAAGAAATCAGAACACCTCTAAGACATGAAAAAGCAGAAATGGACTTCCGGTCGGGGCATGGCGCCAAAATAAGCAAACTCTTAACGCTACTGCGGAGAGCTGCTTGCCCAGCGCGATTCAGAGCTGACTTCTACAGCTCAGAAGCCTCCCTGTCATGGGAAACTCGGATGAGTCCTACTGAGGTCCGATGCCCGTTTCTGTTGAGAAGCCAACTCCTGTGAGGGTAAGAAACGGAGGGGACCAAAGGACAGAGCGATCGCGCTGGTGTCGCCATTTTTGATGGCCCAGGACGCCCCCGACTACAAGATATACAACAATCCACAACAATCTTAAAAACCCTCAAATCGATTCACTAACTTTCTGCAGCCTTAAACATTCCAACAATTTATAGGTCAGAGGGTGCTTTTATTTTCTAAATCAGACGCAAAACCCAAGGATCTGTCTTTGTTGACTTCTTCTGGACAATAGAACTCTAAATTGGATGCTCATCATTATATTAACACCTTAAGAACATAAGGATTGCGAGAGAACTCTAATAATATTGAGCTGCAAGACTCTACTTGTTTACCTGTGAGCAGCGCCCTCAGTGTGTCCTCATTTAAGTTAAGACTCTGACCCAAACCGCAGTGAAATATTAAGGATAACCAGAGAAAATTAAACATTAACAGCAAGAGACAAATGCTCGGAATTACACCCGAGAGGCAAGCAACTTCTGGCGAGGAGAGAGCAGTTCGGGGAAAGAGGGAGTAGAGCTGATTGCAGCGGCTTGCAGTGGTCCGGAGTTGAGTGGAGGACGGAGCGGGTAAAGCGGTTTGGAGGACGAAACGGAGGAGAGAAGATAGAAGGGGAAAAAGCTGACGATATGGAGGAATGAGTGAAGAGAGGGGAGTGGAGGATTGAGCTGGGAAAGCAGATTGGAAAACGAAATAAAGAAAGCAGCTTCAATAGACTGGAGATTGACTGAAGACATTTACTTGGGGGACAAACTATAAGGAGGACGAGCTGACGAGTGGTCTGACAAATGGAGGGGGAAGCATGACCTGGTAATTGGGTGAATAAAGCACAGATATCACTGATTTGGACATTATAGTTTAAATATAAATACAAGAAACATAAGAAGTTATAGATAACTAAGCAATTGTATAAACTTTTTGTTTCTGTTACTTGCTGTTTGATTAGGTCAACTGGTATTATTGCGACAATTGTAATTGTTACAGTTAAGTTTTTGATACAAAGTGGTTACCAAGTGAATTGCCTGGCTGAACCTGCTAGTTTAAAGGGAAGGGGAGGACACTGGAGTTAAGCATTAATATAATAAAGGAATAAGAGACGGAAGTAGGTAGAGGATTGGGGAATATTCATAGCCCCTAATAGAAAGTGAATCAGACAGTAGAAAAGAAAGTAAACAAAGCCCTTATTATCTCTAGTGGCCACAGCTGGACTGGCTTCCAGACTTGTCTAAGATCTGATTACATTGCCAAGGAGTGACCAACAGGGAAAACAAAACACAAGTACAAGAAGCAGCCAATTTATAGAACTGTACAAGGGCGCCATCTGGTGGAATATAGTATAATTGACACCTTAAATAGCAAATATCTTGCTCCTGTATAATTGGAACATATAACAATTAGACATACAGTGTAAATTAATTATAATTCTAACATTGTTAAATTTACTCACACAGAAAAATGGCAACAACTAGAGCACAAGTGAGCAGGATGCAGCAACAACAGCAAGCTCAGAGAAGGTCTTCAGTAGATCTGACAAAACCTAGTACACAAGACATGTGTACGATGCTCTTAGATGAGATGAGACAATTGAGACTGGATATGAAAAAAGATAAGGAAGAGATGAAGATGGATATGAGGAGGGATAAAGAAGATTTAAAACACGATATGGAAAGAATGAAGGTCG
>NW_024803843.1:0-6475 GCF_019175285.1 Sceloporus undulatus | reverse complement strand
CATTCTGCCATGCAGGAACTCTCGGTCAAAGCATCCCCATTGACAGATGGCCATCTAGCCTCTGTTTAAAGACCTCCAAGGAAGGAGGCTCCACTACAATCTCCGAGGAAGGAGTGTGTTCCTCTGTCAAACAGCCCTTACTCTCAGGAAGTTCTTCCTAATGTTGAGCTGGAATCTCTTTTCCTGGAGCTTCCTTCCATTGCTCCAGGTCCTGTTCTCTGGAGCAGCAGAAAACAAGCTTGCTCCCTCCTCAATATGACATCCCTTCAAATGTTTAAGCAGGGCTATCATCATATCACCTCTAAACCTTCTCTTCTGTACATTTCATTTTTCCTCCCTAAGTGCAGTACCTTTCCTAAAGCTGCAATGATGCAAACGCCTGGGTTTTTGGACCAATGAGCGTTTGACGAAGTAAAGTGTGAATTAAACCTGCTTCACAGCCATTTATAAGAGTCTTGTGCTTATAATGCTGGAAGCTTTATAATGCTGGGTTAATGCTGGAAGCTATTTTGGTTTCCTCTTTGTTTTGGGCCCTGATGTTTTTTTCCTGACCATTGATTGTCCCTATTCTTTTTGCAAGCTTGTGGTATAGCTTAATGAATGGAGTCCCTTTGCACGGAGAGAGCAGGAGTAAATAGCCACTTTTAATTTCGAGGAGGGCTTCATGACCTGATCGTTGCTGGGTTTTTGTCCCTGTGTTTGCGTAGAGAACTGGGAACCACAATGCTAGCCAATATCCTACATTCTGGCCAACATTTCACGCCTTTACAGATCCAGAGCCGGATTGCAGAAATGCAATGAGACCCGCTTGGTGAATTGAAAAGATATGCACCCGGTGCTCCACTTCACACTAGGTGCTTCTTATAAAGCATCCAGCACCTTATGCAGCACCCAACTTCTGACACTCTTGTGATGCTGTGGCGCTTCCCAGCCAGCATCTGGATGTGTGTTGTGGCGCACCCTGTTGTGCATTGGCCCTGTGGCACATCAAGTCACACCACTGGCTACCATTGTGCGAAAGGCAATGGTTTCTTGGAACATCATGACAGGCCCAAGGTGAATACAGGTGAACAACATCTTCCATTCTCCCCAGCCAAGCACTTGCTTGGCCAAGGGAAAGCCTCTCTTTCCCAGTAACTTCATGAAGCCGTCCATTCATGCCTGAAAACACAAGCCAAAGATAAGTAAGGATCTGCCAGCCACAAGCAATGTGGAAATTTCTATTGCAACAGAGATAAGAAAAGCCACTAATTTGGGCCAAGTTGGAAGAGACCTCAAGAGAGATCTAGTTCAACCCCCTGCCATGCCGCAACACAGAACAAAAGCCCTCCCGAGAGGTGGTTACCTAATCCTCTATCCTGGAAGACTCTCTGCCCATGTTTAGAGGCATAGCCCAGAGAAACAAGTGGATGATTGGAAACCCTAAGCTTATTTAGCACCCAACTCTCAAAGATAATTTAGCTTTAGGAGATAAAATGATTCAGCCTCCCTTCCAAAGTCAGTGTGGTTGCAAAGCAACATCCATGAGGTGGGAAAGAACAACAAAAACAAAACTATTATTTTTCTTATTATTATTATTATTATATTATTATTATTATTATTATTTCTATCCTGCCTCTTCAATAAATTGAGCGGCTTACATCCATGCCTACTTTGGAGTATTGATTCACCATGGGCCCAACAGAGAGGCCAAATAAAGCTGCTTCAGGTCACTTTTTATGCTGTTTAAATGAGCATTTTAAGAGGTCAGAAGCTGCACCAAAGCTCTGCTCCAGTCCTTAGGACTTAGCTTTGGTGCGGCTTCTGGACTCTCAGGATGCGTGCATCATTTAAACAACATACTTCCAAAGTGACCTGAAGCAGCTTTATTTTGGCCTGTCTGTTCAGGCTCTATGTCACCCGTCTTGAATGGAGAGGCAGCTGAGGACAGGGACACATTTAAAATAAAAAGTTGTTAGCAGACAGATGCTGCTACGCAATTGACCTATTGACTGTATCATGCGGCTGCAGGGAGCGATGCTGCCTCTTGTCCTTCGCCTGGTATTTTTTGCTTCCCACTTCAATCGTTATGCCTCCTCCTATGTTGGATGGGTTTGTCGCTTGCCAAAGGAGGTTGCTTGGATGCAAGCAAAGTCTCTTTCCCCTCCACAGCCATATCTACACCCACCAAAGGCAGATGGAGAGAGTGAAGTGGAAGAACAAGCACACGGCTCAGTTGCTCTCCAACCTGAGAAGAGGTATCCGTCTGCTATCTTGCAATGAGTAATCGGCGGCAAGCCAGCAGTTCCTTTGTCCACTATCCTTCCAGCTTCCCCAACTCCTAAGTTTCTTTCAGAGTCCATCATGGTGAATTCTTGATGGCATCAAGTCCTCCCAGCCTGTCAAAGAAACACTTTGGAAGTGCAGCAAAAAAATAAAAATCGCTTGCACGCCACTGCCGAGGCATCTTTGGATGTCAATGCCAACTTTTTGTCCTTTCCAGGGATGCAAAGGAATACAAATGAGTTTGCTGCCTGCAAAGCTGCAGGGAAGGAAGACGAAAGCCACCTTCATGGGATGGAGACTGTCCTTTGTAGGAAGATGGAGCTGATGTGTATGGGGAGGTTTCTGGCATAGTTGTGATTTGAAGTTGCTTGACAAGGAAGAAATTGAAGGATCAAGCGAAAAGATGCAAAGTGTCTCATTTTGACCTCTGCAAGATTCACGTCTCTGGAATCCACCAAATTCTTATTTGGAAGAAAAAGAGGAGGAGAAATGACAATTCTGAACCTGGGAAAGGCAACTGTGATCTGATCTGACCTACCATACCTGTCCACTCTCCAAAAGACAGGAGAAGGTGGAGGACTGTCTGCTCAGTGCTGTGTTACTTGTAACTTTCGTGGGGTGATTTTGGCACTCGGTCCCTTTGCAGAGGCATGTAAGCTCAGCTTTGGAAGGTGCTGGAGCAACCTCTCCCTCCGTTGGGAGCTATCCATGGTCCTGAAAGGTTCTGGACAGCTTCCCCATCCCTCAGCTACTTCTTGGTGGACTCGAACCTTGGCCAGACCACAGTGTTCCTTCTTAGCAGGTGTTGGCATTGCCAGTTGTTCTTGGAAGAAAGTGCATAGTCCAGGGAAGAAATCAAGTAGGGACCATGCTAGCAGGTGCCTCTGAGTCGGATTTCAATGCCTCCTTTTTCTTTCCAAACAACTCGGTGGCCTGCATGGCAGGGTTGTTGTGTATCAACGGCTCAGAGCCCCCTCGCCCGCCCCGCTTGGTGGACGCCTGGCTTGTACCCCTCTTCTTTGCCTTGCTGATGGTGGTCGGCTTGGTGGGCAACTCCCTTGTGATCTACGTCATCCGAAAACACAAGCCGATGAGGACAGTGACCAACTTCTACATTGGTGAGATGGAGGAGGGATGAGGGCAGGAAGGGACTGGAGGAGCATATGGATGATGGGGTTTTATGCTAGCACTAGAGTCTGGAGATGTTACTTTTCTGATTTGCAATTCCCAAGGTGTCCACCTCTGTGAACCCATTAAATAATAATAATGATAATATTTATTTATTTATACCCCACTCTTCAGAGCGGCTTACAAATTGTTAATTAGACATTAAAGCTCTGAGACCTTCAGAGGAGGCCCTTCTTTCTGCTCCACCACCTTCTCCGGCTCCTTTGGTGCAAACAAGGGGAACAACAGGGCCTTCTTGGTGGCTGCTCTCTCCCAGACTTTGGGATGAATGCATGATCTGTCGTTTCTCATCTGACAAGAAGTAAACCCTCCCTTTATACATTTGTCATCTTGACTACCCTCTGGGGTCACTTGCCCACACGAGTCCCAGTTTTCCTCTGTGCAATGTTGGAGGGTACATGATCCACAGGAGACAGACTAGGGTTGTGTGTTTTTTTGTCCCACAGCCAATCTAGCCGCTACCGATATCATCTTCCTGGTGTGTTGCGTCCCATTCACCGCCATGCTCTACCCACTTCCAGGCTGGATCTTTGGGGAGTTCATGTGCAAATTTGTCAACTACATCCAACAGGTGAGTAACTCACATCCTAGTTTCGGGAGCATCCCTTTGCATCCAGTTTTCTAAAAGACAGATCCCAAACTGTGGCTTATGACAGCTCTCCAACTGCACACTCCCATTAGGAGAATTAATAGCAATCGCTATAGCACTTCATAGTAAATTAAGCACTCTCTTTGCTCATCCTCATATGCTCATATCCTTGCAACCTAAACCCCAAAAGGGAACTAAACCAAACATTTTAATTATACAAGCTATCAGATGTCTGTATTCTCCAGTGTGGGTGTTTCTTTGTTATCCATTCAGAGCTTGGCATTTTGAGATGGAAGCTATAAAATAAAATAAAGATGTGAAGCCACAGCAGGCTGCACTCAAAACACAATGGCTGAGATATCACAAAGTGCTTGTAACTTTTAAATTGTCCACCTCTGTTAGAAGGATGATGTATAAAGTCGAGTGTTTATCTCAAATGCATTTTTTCAAAATGGACTGATGCATGCGCACAATAAGATACTATGATTATAAGGTACTATGATTATAAGCAAGTCATATAAGACTTTGTACACCTTAAACGTCAGGAATAAACTCTTCTATAACATGGCCACAGAGCCTGAAAAACCCACAAAAAGCTATATATAAGACTTTGTTGTTGCTGTGTGCCTTCAAGTGATTTCTGACTTATCACACCCCTAAGGCGACCCTATCATGGCAAGGTATGTTCAGAGGAGGTTTGCCACTGCAGTGAGAAAACATGCTCTGAGCACTTGGAGACATATCTCCCCCCTTTTCCCCCTGTGGATTCCATAAAGTGATCTCTATTATTTGCCTCTTCACCACTCCAAAACAGAGTCTGAGAAGTTTCAAAAATGCGTTACAAAAGGGTGCTCCATTTTACACAAAGTGTGGTCCACATTTCACAAAGGGTGCTACACATATTTCACAAAGGATGCCACGTATTTCAGAAAGGGTCCGACAAGTTGCACAAAGCATCTGGCATATCGCACAAGGGGTGCCACACATTGTAAATATGGTTCTACTGCTGCTTTCTGCTTTCACGAATGGTTGTCAGGGACTTTGGGGGTCTTTAAGCAGAGGCTGGATGGCCATCTGTCAATGGGGATGCTTTGATGGAGATTTCCTGCATGGCAGAATGGGGTTGGACTGGATGGCCCTTGCAGTCTCTTCCAAATCTATTTATGATTCTATGCCCCAGGACTAATGTCTTTTTGCTTTGGAGAGTACATTTGAAAGGCAAGGAGCTCCGGGTTCATATCAAGCCCCTTCTCCTTTTGTCTTGGAGGTCTCGGTGCAAGCCACGTGCATGACTCTGACGGCCATGAGTGTGGACCGGTGGTATGTGACAGTCTTCCCACTGCGGTCCTTGCGGCAGCGCACCCCTCGCCTGGCCATGGCTGTCAGCCTCAGCATCTGGGTTGGTGAGTCAGGGCTTTGGGGAGCGCAATGGGTACAGGGCAAGATTTTGTTTCGGTCGCCTCTGGATCAGAATGTGCATGTTTCCAAGTTATACCGCCATCCTTGCTTTTTGTGCAATGAGCTCAAGGTGGAGTTCATGACTCCTTTTGCCCGCCAGGGAGGCAGACAAACAGTGTGTTTGTGTGTCAAAAATCCAAAACACACAAAAGAGTGATACCTTTATTGGCCAACCAACATGTACAAAATATATGTTGAAAGGTTTCAAGTGTGTGTGTGTGTGCGTGAGAGAGAGAGAGAGAGAGAGAGGTGGCCAAAAATTACCCAAGTACACAATAACATCCCCGTTATTGATCAACCAACATATATGATAACATCCCAAATCCACAAAACAGCTATATCTTTATTGGCAACCAACATGTACAAAATACATGATGCAAGCCTTCAAAGCCCCGCTGGTTTCTCCATCTCAGGCAACTGAATAAAAAAGGTCTTTGCATGCCAACAGAAGGAAAGCAAGGGTGGAGCTATTATAGGATTTCCATTAGGGACAGCCACTGAGAAGGCCCTGGTTCTATTTTATATTCCCTATCGTTTTATAGGCATTTTGTAGATTGTACGCCATTGGCAGGTTTCATTTTTATTGGTTTGATCATTTGTGTGTACACCACTGAGTACATTTACGGCGCTATAAAAAAAACTATAACAACAACAACAACAACAATAATAATAATAATAATAACAACAACAACAACAACAACAACAACCCTAAAAGTGAAGTCCAAACTCCAGGGAGAAATTAGGCAATTAGAAATTAGTCTTGCTGCATGGCTAAAGGGGGTTGGAGTGGATGGCCCTTCAATTCCAACTAGGATTCTGTGTATCCCTGCATGGCTTCCAACTAGGATTCTGTGTATCCCTGCATGGCTTCCAACTAGGATTCTCTGTATCCCTGCATGGCTTCCAACTAGGATTCTGTGTATCCCTGCATGGCTTCCAACTAGGATTCTCTGTATCCCTGCATGGCTTCCAACT
>NW_024803842.1:0-6481 GCF_019175285.1 Sceloporus undulatus | reverse complement strand
TTATTATTATTATTATTATTATTATTATTATTATTATTATTATTATTATTATTCCAAAGAGGCATTTATGTTCTGGGTGAGAGCAGTGGGAAGTTTCCAATCAACCACTAGGGGGAGAAAGAGGGCCACTCAGTTTGGTGCAGTCAGTCCTGGACTGGTCTGTTGTCCAGGGAGGACAAGCAGCTAAGCTGTGAGCCAGGTCTTGGCCGTCTTCCTGCTCCCAGGTTTCTCAAGGTCAATGACTGCTTTAATTCTCAGAACATATACAAGAGATGGTACTGTAGCAAATGCATCCAGATCTCATATCCCTGCTTGCTTTTTGAAAGGGATAAGACTGCTAAACAGTGTTATGCTCAGATGGGAACTGAATGTTTTGTTGATGCATTCAGAACTGATGGGTCAGAGCAGACTCAAGTCCTCTTGCTGCCTGAACCTTTTACTTTAAGAATGACATTGGATTTCCTCAGGGAAGCTAAAAGGGTGGGAACTGAAATGAACAGCATTTTGGAGGTCTGGAAGAGAAGTAATGCCTGTCAGAACAGCTGTTTTAATTTCATCATCATTGATGATAAATTAAAATGAAAAGCACTTGGGAAATGGAGGATTCTTCAGCATGGATGACTGAAAAGAAAAACTGGGTGTGAAGCAGCAGCAGCTGGGCTATATAATCAGCCCCAGCAGCCCTGCATGTCTCATTTAAAACTAATTGATCTGATGCTTTTTCCATGTAAACAACAGCCAGAGCAAGGAAGAGGGGTCTGTCACAGATAATCCTCCACTTCTAAAGCTCTGTGGTCCAATCTGGATATGGTAGAGTGTGGGTTATTATAATTTTCTTGTATTTTTCTGTCAGAGATCTCTGTGTGTACACAGACAGATGTCTGACAGGAAAACACATACCATTTTCTTTTCATTAAATACACCAGCCTGAAGCTGGTATAAATAAAATCCTAATCCCAAAATATATAAGGGGAGTTTGGACCTAGTCATACCAAGGCAATTTCCAACACATCCTTGAGGCACTTCTGGAATGCTTGAACTGGAACCTAAAAGATAACGGGAAAGTTATTGTTTTGGATGATAACTCCCAGAACCCCTCATGTTGGCTGGGAATTTCTGGAATTACAACCTGAGTCTCTCCAAAAGTGTAATTTTTCCAAGGCCTGGATGGAATTTCTCCATGCACAAAGATTTCTGCATGTATACTGGATGGATATGCAGTCTGACTCATGGAGTTTCTCAGTACTAGGAATGTGTCTCTTCTTGCCAACAGCAGTCCAATCAACCTTCAATAAGGATCAGTAGGGTGCCATTCAACTCCAGAGGTTAAAGTCCATTGTCCAAAGTGGGACTTATTTTCAAAATAATGTGACTGAGATTTGCAGTCATACTGTGGAAAATAGTCATGCAAAGAAATCATAAGTATGAAGAGGAGAAAGTTTTACTCTCAGCTAGACTGTGGGCTGTGAATGAAAACATAAGTAAAACATTCTAAATTTAAAATGCTAAAAATATAGCATTGGAGCAAATACAAAGGGTATCTCAAAGAGAACATGAATTCACTGAAGTTGAATAGGCTGATGGGGGTGTTTATGAGTCATTACTTTAGGCATGCTGTGAGCAGTCTTTTAAACTTCCTTTTGATTTGCCAGGTTCAGATACTGAAGCTGAACCTCTCAGTGTATGACTCAAATGCAAATCCCCCTAGATGTGATGCTGTGGGCAGAGCATGTAGGGTCCAGATGCCCTTTGTAATCAGCCATAAAAGCTTGCTGAGCAACCCTGAGCAAATCTATTTCCTCACAGACATATTGCATATACTCATGTATAAGTCTAGAAATTTTAGTTTAAAAATTGACCCAAAACTCCTGAGTCGACTTATCCACAGGGTTGATGTAGGTATTGTACTTTAACTCTTATTTTAAAAAGGAACCGTTCCCCTGTGAAAGGCAAGAAGACCCCCCCCCCCCCACTCTCTCACCCAGCCATCTTTGAGTGTGAACACAAACAGTTATACCTGCTGCAATTGTGTAAGTTCTTTGGCATTGTTTTACTTTGCTTCATCCTTTACATCAGGGGTCGGCAACCTACGGCCCATGGGCTGGATCTGGCCCGACGAGGCCTTGGGACCGGCCCCAGCCCGGTCCTGCCCCCGATTGCTGCCCCCGCCGCAGCTTTTGCGCCACTTCGGGCACCATTTTGAGTTCGGCCCCCTAGTTGTCTGAGGGACAGCAACCCGGCCCCCGCCTCAAAAAGGTTGCCTACCCCTGCTTTACATCCTTTGCTACATGCCCCTAAGTTTTATCCTCGGCTTATCCATGGGTCATATCAAAATCCTTAATTCTGGGCCCAAAACCTGCCCTCAACTTATACTTATAGTCAAAACACATAGGGTACCTTCCTGTGTGGGCTGTTAAAATGTTGGGTAGAATATGAGATGGACTTTGGAAAAGACCTAGTACATAATGCATTGTTTAAGAATTGTCAGTGGCAAGTATTTGGGGGACCTCCTAAAAGCTTCAGAAGCTGAATTCAGATTAGGCATGAATGAGCTTGGCCTATTAATTATTTTAAACAGGAACGGGGTAATTCTTATCCATGGGCCAAATTTAGACCTGCATGACTCTCTGTTTGAATTTCTGTACTATGCCTAGACTACATCCTATGTCACATGAATGATCTTATCCATTTATTCCACCTATTCTGTCCCTCAATTTAAAAAATGCTTTCGCACATCCATACTAACTGACTGCTGTAAAGATATGAAGGACCTGTATCACCTCACCCAGCCCTTTGAAAATTTAGGGCAAGGAACATGATTTGCATCTTTCTGAATCCTATTACATTCTACCCTACTCCCACAACTGTATAAATAGATTTTATACCTGAGGCTGTAACATTACTTGGTACTGCATCAGAAGAAGTGGGTTTAGATCCACAAAAGTTCATGCTAAAATTCAAACCAGTTGATATTAAATGTGCTCCTTTCTTCCTTTTTATGCTGCAAGAGACTAACACTGCTACTTCTTTGAAAACCAGAAAGATGAGAGTAGGATGAAAAGGATATTCTCAGCAGGCCCTATCTGGTCCAAGGGCTTGAAATTCTCCATCACTGATCCTGTGAAAAAAAATCTGTGCCTCATGCTCCTTTCTTCCTATTCCTGAAGAAGAAGAAAAGTCAAGGGCCATATTTGCTTATGGGTGATCTTTTGAGGAGCCCAGTCTGATTGGCAGGTAGCACTTCCCCTTTTCTGCCCTGACTCTCCTTCTTTTTTGTCTGTTTCTGTCTTTCCTCTTCCTACCTCTCTTTCTTTCTCTTGCTAGAGATCTAAACAGATTGCTTGCGGAGGGTTTTTAATATTAATTTAATATTAGGAAAGGACCAGTTGAATCACAGCAAGGATAAAGCCATAATAAGACCACAGGTTGCTTACCTTGTCTGCCCTTTGGATACTAGTTCAATTTGCTTCAGTTTTGTTCTGGAACTAGTTTTTTCAACACCATCCAGAATAACACAGAGGTGGTTGTTCATGTTTTCCCTTTTTTGGGGATCAATAATATGTCTCCAATGGCTAGGAAAGCAGTTGAAGCAGTTAATGAATTGTTTATGGAAGCCAAAAAAAGTCAAGCTTGCCTTGTTCTCCCCACCTCCCCAAAGCCTTGTTATAAAAACAACAGTAGAGAAGCACACTCTGGTCCTGCTGGGCTGCCAGGTTTCAGTGCCAGGTTTTACTTTTATGATTTTCCCTCGGACATTATGATGGTGGATCCACAAAATGGCAAGCTCTGAACTGAAGCAAGCTATAATTCAACCCAATTTCAAAATATACTCCACAGGCCTTCCCATGGGCTTTACTCTCACTCAGGACTGTACTGGGCTTGTAACTACTTTGATATTAAGTGAAGCTTATTTGAAAGCAGTGCTGAACTGAGAGGGTATCTCTGGCACACTCATCATGTGGGCTGATGTGCTTGTAAACTGGACAGCTTCAATTTTTTGCCCTTTGGTTAGGGCACTAACAGGCAAAAAGTTGTGTAATGATTAGAAGCTTGATTGCAATGCTTAGTCAGTGGACTTTATCAGACAAGGGAAATTGGAAGTATAATCCAATGGCAATCCGAACGCAATCATGGGGTTTCACGTTATTACGTGATAGACTACCACATGCAAATTCGGGCAATGGTATACTATTTTTGGTCAATGGGAAGCCAGTTCGAATGCAATTCGCATTCAGGTAAATTTGCTGAACTAGTAAATTCACATGAATGCGTTCTGGCCCCACTTTCTTTTCATTCAAAATTAAGAGAAATTCCTCCCGTGTGATAAACTCCATATGTTTAAATTCAAAACTTATGGAGGCAGAAAGAGTGAGCTGAACAGATATCAATCACTCAAGGCATCAATTTCTCTAGCAATAGGGCATTCAGCTCAACCAGACACAGCTTAAAGAGGAATCCTATGAAGCTTCTCCTATATATGTTTAACTCTATGCACTATGGAAACAAAGATCTAGGATGAAGTTGTTGAACTTTTGTCATAGGTGGCTTGTTGGATCATTTTTAATTATTGTTTGTGCAATACAATGAGATACACTGTTATTCAGTACTGGGAAGGGGGCAAAGAACATTTTCCCCACCTTGCAAGGTTTCTCCAACAAAATAGTGTTAAAGTGTGTGTTAATTAGTATTCAATCATCTATAAATTTTCATCTGTAAAACAGGAACAGTTTTTTTATGGAGTTTTTTTTTTGGGGGGGGGCTATTTGGCCATGTTCTAGAAGAGTTTATTCCTGACATTTCACCAGCATCGGTGGCTGGCATCTTCAGAGAATGCTAACCTGGAAGAGAGTGGGTAAATATATATTCTCTGAAGATGCCAGTCACAGTTGCTGGCAAAATGTCAGGAAGAAACTCTTCTAGAACATGGCCACATAGCCTGAAAAACCCACACAAAAACTATGGATGTCATCCATGAAAGTAATTTTTCCACACTCTAAATGTTGATTTCTTGTCAGAAGGAGGATGCACGTATTAACCTGCAGCCATTTTGTGGGGCAGGGCCAGCAATGGAACTTGGACAACCATCTATGGTCATAAGCCGGTGTTGTCTTCTCAGGGGGCCATGCCAATGAGGTTTGAGTAGTGCCCAAACCACATTGGCTGTCTTGTGCAGCTGATTACAGTCAATGAGATTCAAATCCTTGCTCAAGCCCCATTGGCTGCTCTGTCTCGCCAGAGGAACTGCTTGCAGTCTCCACTCCGGCCAAGCAAAAAGGGGTTTCTTTCCTGCTGCCCTAACCACATGAGGCTTGCTCCTTGTTAGCTCCCCCACTCCAGCACACTGTTGCATTGTATTGGCTGTGTATGTCTGTAGCAGCTGTTATTATTCCATGTCTCTATCACACTTTGTAACAACTATGCATGGGATCTGGATCCAGGAATGTTGATAGGACCCTGGAAAGGGTTTGGATGGAAATCCCCTTAAGGAACCCAGGATGGGGAGCACATTTGAAATGGATTGCCCAGTCAGCAGCTGATGTATTTCCAACACTCCCTCAAGAGGAAGGCAAGGGATTCTCACTGGGCAGGGGCTCCTATCTGGTGGTTCCCCACTGCCCTACTTCTGTTTTCCAAGGGAGGTTGGGAATTGGTCACATCTATCAGCAGGTGGGCTGGCTGATTCCTGGATCTGATCCCATGAACATGCCAACATAACTGCAGCTGTAATCAGCAAATAGTTGTAGCCTTTTTCATTCCAACCATACATTATGTGTTTTGTTAGTAGAGTGGGACTCGCTCTGGCCATGCAAGGGTAAATAAGTCGAGAGAAAGCCTGAACAAATCAAGACTGCCAGGCTAGAAGAGATACTGTAATCTTCCCTGAGTCATGCTGAAAGTCACACCCCTCAATTTCTGCGAGTTGCATCAGGAGGAAAGTTCACTTTGTGCTAGTAGAGCAGTGTTTCTATTGCTCAGGCTGTGCAACTACTGTTCAGATAACCAAAATAAATAAATAAGAAGGTACATTGATTGCATCTGTCCAACTAACATCAAATCCACTTTAAGCCTTTGGAGAGGTGGTTAGAGATGCTGTTGAGGCTATCTTTATCCAATAGCAAACCACTCTCTGGAGGAATGGTCAGCTACAAATGTGATAAATATATTTTTAACAAATGGTGGCATGGAGAGAAACATGGCCTATCTCTGCAGGACTGGCTTTTTTTAAAAAAATAAATTTTGTTCATTGCCCACTGCCCAAATCAATAAGATCACTTTTTACATTCTGTGTAACCTTTCCAGTCCTCTGTATGCTAATGCCTCTCTGGATGTAATATGATACAGCTGGAATGTAATATGAGTAAAATACATGAATGACTGTAATGTAATTCTCACTCAGCAATTCCTAATATATTTGCAGTTCCTAATATACATTAAAATATGATTTCTCTTTTAGATTGTACCGTATGTGCAGCATTATAAG
>NW_024803841.1:0-6483 GCF_019175285.1 Sceloporus undulatus | reverse complement strand
GCTGAAAGTCTGGTCTTCTTGAGTTGTAGCAGTTTCTTCCAAGAGGACCTGAGTCTGAGGGTGGATTGTATGGGAGGAGGCGCTCCCACAAGTAGTCAGGACCCAAGTCATGTAGGGTTAAAGGTTAAAACCAACACCTTGTATCTTTTCCGGAAACTAATGGGCAGCCAGTGGAGGGATTTAAGAACCAGTGTAATGTGGGCAGTTCAAGAAGTGCCCGTAACCAGCCTGGCTGCCATATTCTGTACCAACTGAAGTTTCCAAATTTGGCACAAGGATTGCTCCATGTAGAGTGCATTACAGAAGTCAAGCCGAGAGATGATCAGCGCATATACTACTGTTTCAAGGTCTCCCCGCTCCAGGAAGCAGCACAGTTGGCGTATCAGACGAAGCTGATAACAAGTCTCCTGACCTTTGCATCAAACTGAGCCGTCAGATGAAGGGATGAATCCAGGAGCACTCCCAAACTGCGGACAAAGTCTTTCGGGGGAAGTGTGACTCGATCCAGAACTGGCTGACATAACTTCATTCCCGGATTAGGGGTCCCTATTACAAGTATCTCCATTTTACCTGGATTCCATTTGAGGATGTTTTCCCTCCTCCAGTCCATTACCACATTAAGACAGGGACTGACAGGAGAGACGCAATCCTTAGGCACTGCATCAGTCTGAGACATAGAAAAATATATTTGGGTGTCACAGTGTACTGATAACATCCCGCCCCATGTCTCCGAATGATCTCACCTAACAGCATCAGGTAAATGTTGACTAGCATTGGGGACAGAGTCGCTTCTTGAGGGATGCCCGACTTGAGCTCCCTCTTGGCCGAACAACTGTCCCCAAGCAACACCATCTGGAATCTGCCAGAGATGTAGGACTTGAACCACTGGAAAACAGTGTCCCCAATTTCCAACTCTCCCAGGCGTTCTAGAAGGATACCATGGTCAATGCTATCGAAGGCCGCTGAGAGGTCCAAGAGCACCAGCAGGGTCCCACTTCCCCTTTTCAAAGAGCTATCAATGCTCAGACAGAAATCATCTACTAAGGCGACCACGGATGTCTCAACTCTGTAACCTGCCTTAAATCCGGTTTGAAATGTATGTAGAAAATCCGTTTCTTCCAAGACTGCTTGAAGTTGAATGGCGACTGCCCTCTCAAATACCTTGCCTAAGAATGGTAAGAGCCAAACTGGCCTGTAATTGTTTCTGTCCAGGGGGTCAAGGGAAGGCTTTTTTAGAAGTGGTTTAACCACCTCCTCTGTGAGGCAAGATGGAAGACAGCCTTCCCTGAAAGAGGCATTAGTTATATTTTTAGTAGGATCTTGATGGTATCTCCCCCTGGACAGCCAGCCAAGACGGCAAGGATTGAGAGAGCGAGTCATCTTTTGCATACTCCCAAGGAGCTTGTCCTCATCCTCTGTACTAACTGATTGATCCAGAAGAACAGTATAAGCGGAGGCGCTGGATACTGTTCCTCTCACCTCTGTCGTAAAGTCAGCATCCAAATTGGCTCTTACCTGAGAGATTTTGTCTGCGAAGAGGTTATTAAAAGCATCACAGCAGGCTTTTTTAGATTCTAATAAAGAGTTCAGGGCGGAAGGCATTTGAGTCAAGTCCCTTACTACCCTCTGCAGGACGAGACTTTGCAGACGCAATAGATGCAGAGTAGAAGGACTTCTTATATACATCTATTGCCACTCCATAGGATTTAAAAAAAAAACCTTATCAGGTATGAGTTGATATTTCTGACTTCGATGCTCTAGCCTTCATCCAGTCTCCTTCATTATTTTGAGATCTTTAGTATACCACAAATTGCGATTTGAAGAGGGTTGGAAAGAGCACTTGGGAGCGATAGTGTCTGTAGCTCTGGTAAGACCATTGCTCCAAGCATTGACCAGAGCTTCAACAGAATCGCCGGCATTACCAGCCATTAAATCCTCTAAGGCCTCTGGGAACCTAGTGGATTCCATCTACCTTCAAGGGTGGACCATTTTAATAGGTCCTCCACCCCCGACGGGGGGGAATAGTGGCCTTCAGCCCAACTTGACCAGGAAATGATCCATGATCCATGACAATGCAGAGATGTTGCCTACCTCCACCCACGGATGTGCCTGTTCTGTGCAGAAAACCACATCGAGAGTATGACCTGCACAGTGTGTGGGATCAGAGACTATCTGGGAAGGTCCATGTTTGTCATGCTGACTATGGACTCCTGATCTGCACCAGATACGTTCGTTAAACCGGCCTCGAGGGGGCCTAAAAGCCTAGGCGACTCCAGCAGCAGCTCCAAGACCAGTCGTGTCAGCTCCGCTAGGGAGTCTGTTAAACAACGGGGTGGACATTAAACCTACATATTCCCCAGACTTTCCCTAGTCTTTATGCTGAGGCAAATAACATTCAATGTGGTCCATTTTACGAATAGGTATCCTGGCCAAAGCAAGATTGTTTTTATGGACCAAAGCGACGTCCCCTTACCTGCTCACTGATGGAGAACCTGGTTGGTAAGGCCTGAGCCCAGGTGGGTGAGCTATCATCACCCAGCCAGGTCTCCGTGAAACAAGCCAGGTCAGCCTCTTCGTCCAGTAGGAGATCTTGGACTATCTGCGGTGTATTTTTGACTGACCTGGCATTACACAAGAGCAGGGAAAGGTCCTGTCATTGGTTGTTATGCTCTCCAGCCCTTTTGGGATAGCAGGGTGAATGGAAGGGGAGAGAGATATCTGTCAGGCTCCTAATTGCAGCCCCTCTTGCAATACAAAAGGCAGTACTTTGAAAAAGGAACAGCTTTCATTGAAGAAGAAGATACATGTAATAGAAGTGACTTTTTTGTCAAGAATGAAAGAAAGTATAAACATATCACTTCATAACCATATCAATTAACCCCACCCCATTAGGCTATAATGATAATTAATTAGATAGCCCTTTCCCGCGCAGTGTCCTCCCATCTGGTATTCTAAAAACAAGCTCTCATGTGCCTTTTCTCAACCACTGTACCTGAGGCCTTGGACCACAGAACTCAATAACACAACAGTTTTAATTAACATTATTGCATATATATATATATATATATATATATATATATATATACCATCAATCCCAATCTAATATGATACCATATAAAAATATAATAAGCATAAACCCATAACAACATAATACAATATAAGAATATCAATAACTATCTATGTTCCCCCTCCTTTTACAGAGACCAGTCTTTTAAACTCAAGCCTCTGTTAGAAGGATGATTCCCACACATTCCAGTCCTAGCAAACAATCACATTCTTTAGCCATGATCTCTCTACCTCTTTCTAGTATCTTATATTAAAGCACATATTAAAACATGTGATTTTAACCCACCATAAATCCCATCTATCTGAACTTTAATTTAAACCTAAACCTATAACCCTTATGGCATGAATCCCTAAATGAATAAACGCATGAATGAAGGGATTCATGACATATTGTGACTTCAGGCTGGTGCTCCTTAACTGAATGGGACTGGCCCATTGTGATCTCAGGCCGATGCTCCTTGTCTGCTGCCATGAGATGGGACCATTGTGAATTTAGGCTAATGCTGCTTACCTGAAGGATTGAGATGTGACCCTTTTGACTTCAGGCTGATGATACTCCTTGCCTGAAGGATTTAGACAGAAGAATTGTCACTTCAGATTGGTGTGGCATCCCTGAAGCATTGAGATTGGCCCATTGCATGTCAGAACGAGGGTATAAGGGTAAAAATATTAGGGTTTGGTTATTAAAGTAGGAGTTGTAGTTCATAGTAGGTAGTGTAGAGTGATGGGTTATAGAAAGCATGTACAGTGGTACCTCGGGATACGAAATACCCAGGTTACGAATTTTTCGGGATACGAAAAATTCCCATAGGGAATTATTGTTTCGGGTTACGAAAGTTTTTTCGGGTTACGAAAAAACTCCGGCGCTATTTTAAATGGAGCCGCGGCAGAGCCGCGGCTTTTTTCCCCATTAGTGCCTATGGGTTTTCGGCTTACGAAGGCTTTTCGGGTTACGAAATTAGCCGCGGAACGAATTAATTTCGTAACCCGAGGCACCACTGTAGAGGGAAATGTTAGAAAGACAGATGGAGTGGCTTTTAGATGAAGGAGGGAGTTTGGAGAGGGGCTGGAGTTGCAGAGGAAGACTGGTTTTCAAGGAGGAGTGAAGCTGGCTTGGGAACACCGCTCTTCAAGGTGAGTCTGTCTGGGAGAAGGGAAGGGGATGTATAGAAAACCTTGGGATCTATGCAACTTCCGCTTGTGTTGCTTTAACTTGGGAATTGGGGGCTGGCTTAGAGAGGGGTTGAGCAAGTTCTTTGGACTTCAGACATGGCTTGGGAAGACCGCTCTTCAAGGTGAGGCTGTCTGGGAGAAGGGAAGAATCTCTGGAAGAGTTAAAAGCTGAAGGAAATGATTTAAATTGGTTTGAATATTGACAAATTCAAGAGAGAACACGATGTGATTTAAAAGAATGGGGAGGGATTCAAAAACATCTGAATTAGAAGAAATATTAGAAATTACAGAAAACAAATAAGGTATGATGGGCAAAATTTATAAAATATTAATATTATTGTGGGACATGGAACAAGAAACCATTAAAGAGGTAATGCTTAGTTGGGCGAAGGACATAGGAGACACGATTGATTACGATAAATGGGAAAACATATGGAAGAAAAATATCAAATTTACATTGGCACAAAGCTTGAGAGAAAACTGGTTGAAAATGTCCTTGAGATGGCATCTAACCCCAATAAAAATAGCCAAAATGTATAAGAAAATAAATAATTTATTTTGGAAATGTGAAAAAGCAGCAGGCTCCTATTTTCATTGTTGGTTGTAATGTGGAAAAGCGAAGGAATATTGGAGGCAGAGAATAGATGCAATAAATACAATGCTAGAAATTACACCAGAAGAAACACCAGGATGAATATTATTATGCATGTTGGAGGAGAATACAAATAAGAAGTATGGGAGGATATGGATGTCTATGTTAGCTAGCTCCAGGGTTTATACGTGAGGAAATGGGAGATAAAAGGGATACCAGAAACAGAAGGATGGGTTAACTCTCTCTATGATTTATTGCAGATGGAGAAACTATCACCCATATTGAGAGAAAATTGGGGAGAAACTACATGAAAAGACTGGGGGAAAGTATTAGGTTTCATTAGGAAGAAATGGGGAAATGATTTGATTATCTATTGAAGATACTTCTTGTTGCACTTTAATTTACTAACTGTGTTATTCTTCTGTGTATTTTTAATTTAATGATATAAGAAAATAATGTGTATTTTTGTTAGAGGGAGAGAGAGATAAACTAAGGAAGCAGTATAGAAACAAACAAACAAATAATACAAAAGCAATATAATCTCGACGATGATGATTAAAGAGAAAGAAAAAGAAGACTGGAAAACCTAGTGGTTATTATCTGTGTCAAAGATATTCGTATCAGATACAAGATAGTAGTTGGGACATTTGGAAAGTATAATATTGTTAAGATATTGAATGAGGAGGTTATAAGCAAGAGAGCAAAGTATAAGAGAGTATTTAGTTGGATCATTCTCAGAAAGCGGAGCAAGTCACAGATAAGTAGGAAAGTGTGTGTTATGAATGTAAGAGTAGAGAGAAAGTGTTAGTGTTTAAGAAGAAAGGGGCGAAAGGCAAAGCAAGTGACTGACTTACAAACAAGTATACGACAAGAAGAATCAAGGAAAGTAAAGGTTCAGGTTAAAGAATGAGAGGTTAAAGAAGAAAGAAAGAGAAAGAAGAGGATCAAGACATAGTGTCTCTAGTAATATAAATAAGAAGCTTAAATATGACCCTGCCTTGAGGAAAGAAGAGGTATTAATTTAAGGAATGTAGTGTGTGTTATGTAATTTTTTTAAGCTAATAAAAATTTGTCAATTAAAAAAAACAGCCCTTTCTATCAGGAAGTTCCTCCTAATGTTGAGCTGGAATCTCTTTTCGTGCAGCTTGCATCCGTTGCTCTGGGTTCAAGGCTCTGGAGCAGCAGAAAACAAGCTTGACATTCCTTCAAATATTTAAACAGGGCTATCATATCACCTCTTAACCTTCTTTTCTCCAGGCTAAACATCCCCAGCTCCTCATAGAGCTTCATGGTTTCCACACCCTTCACCATTTTAGTCGCCCTCCTTTGGCACTATTACTTCCCTTGATCTAGACCTGGGGTAGGCAACCTTTTTGAGCCGGGGGCTGGGTTGCTGTCCCTCAGGTGACTGGGGGGCCGAAGCTGGGGGGTGGAGCTTTGACCCTCCGGGGCGGGGCCACATGCCAGGGGTGGAGCTTCGACACTCCGGGGCGGGGCCACGTGCCGGGGTGTGGAGCTTCCACCCTCCAGGGGCGGGGCCGCATGCCAGGGGCGGAGCTTCCACCCTCCGGGGGCCAGGCCTCCCCATTTTTGCTAGCCCCTGGCGGGGCACCAGGCCCCATCAGAGACCAGCAAAAAAGCTGGGGGGGGGG
>NW_024803840.1:0-6491 GCF_019175285.1 Sceloporus undulatus | reverse complement strand
CTGGGATTCTGGCAGCTCTCCTAAAACCAGTTACGCTCTCATGTGCCTTTTCTCAACCACTGCACCTGTGGCCTTGGACCACAGAACTCAGCCACACAACAGTTTAATTGACCTTATGGCTTAGCAATATATATAGCTATCTATAATATAACACCCTATCAATCTCCACATAATATGATACCATATGAAAATATAATAAGCACAAACCCATAGCAACATAAAACATTATAAAAATACCAATAACTCTCTATTCTTCCAATCTAAATTAATGAGATTAGCAGAGTGGTAAAACATAATAATTTCATTCTTTTTCTTTATTAATTACGAGAGTAGTTCTGTATCCAAATTCCATTCTCTCTCCCAAAAATCTAAAACTTTTTCCCAGTCCTCCTTAGATCTTTTCTTACTAATGTTCTTGACATTGCAAGAGAGTGTATCAAGTAACCTATAATCATTTACTTTTAACATCCAACCCTCCCATTTGGGGATATCCGATGATTTCCACAATTTTGCTATCTCCACCCTTGCAGCAGTGACCATGTAAAGTACAACCCTCCAGTATTTTTTTTCGTCTTCCGGTTTAAGGATTGTGGTCATATTTAATAGATAAAGTTTAGGATCTAAAGGGAAACTAATTCCCAATATGTCCTCTATTGATTTATGGACCACTTTCCAGAACTTCTGGATATTTTTACATTTCCACCATATGTGGATCAGATTCCCTTTTTCAAAGTTACATCTCCAACATTTTCCACATTTGGAGTTAAACATCTTTTTGATTCTCCAGGGTGTATAGTACCATCGATTCATTATTTTTAGCAGATTTTCCGGTTGTGACGTCAAGACGAGCGGAGGCAAGGAGCTTTGCTCTGCCTCCGAGGTCCGTCGCGGGCTTGTTTAAGGTCTCAGTTTTTCATCTACTGGGGCCAGCAGAGTCTCCAAGTTGGGGGAAACTTGGAGCGAGGGTCTGCAGGGGGCTTGAGGACGCTTTCCTTCTGCTCGCGGTGGGGAGCCACCACGGGCATTGGAGGGTCTCTGGGAGAGCCGCAAGACAGCCGACGCGACGTGAGCCACCCCCACGGGGAACAGTTTTGACAGCAACTTTTTACGTTTTGAAGAAACCCGTGTTTCCTTTTTGTTGACCCGAAACAGGGGTTTATTTGCTTTGGTTGGATCCGGATGGAAGAGAACTGTTAAATGCCTAAGAAAACTGGTTATCTTGGGGAATGTGGAAGACGGAAAGGCAGTTTGGAGTAAGCTGGCGGAATAGTTGTGTTTCTGTTCTACCGTTCCTTTTCTTTTTTCCCTCCAATGATTCCAGGTCAGAAGATATTTAACAAATTATTACCTCAAGTTTTGAACCTCGAGGTTTTCTCTATTCTTTTTTTGATGACAGCTGGGTTAAGTGAGTTAACTGGATTGCACAAATTCCCAGCTGTTCCGCATTATTAAGCAACTGCTTATAGAAGGCAGTAGCGGAGGACTTACACCTGAGAAGTGAAAGGAAAAGAAAAGAAAGAAAGGGAGGCAAGCGTGCCTAAGGCTCTTTTTGTTTTGCTTTGTTTTGTTCAAGCACTAGGCTTTACAGAACCTTAAGAGGACAATTAACAATACTTAGCCTTGAGGTTGCACAGGCTTTTGGCTTTGATCTACTGGGAGTTAGCATCGCCGCCTTGTTTGTCCTGGAAACTACTGCGGTGAAAGCCGGTCTGTCTTGGAGGCTACTGTAGTTACAGATGGAGACTAGACAAACAAAAAATAGAAAAGATAATATGAGCTGGACACATAGAAGAGACTCTTTGGATTGGTCCAATAAACACCAGGACCTGAGCGCTGTGATCCTGGAGGAACTTCGGGAATTTAAAAAAATTTTTAAAGCGGAGATAAGGGATGAACAAAAGAATTTGAGAGAGGAAATCAGATCAGATATGCAATCAGAAATGCATGGGTTGGCCAGAAAAATTG
Source organism: Sceloporus undulatus (assembly GCF_019175285.1). Taxonomy (NCBI): domain Eukaryota; kingdom Metazoa; phylum Chordata; class Lepidosauria; order Squamata; family Phrynosomatidae; genus Sceloporus; species Sceloporus undulatus. The sequence continues at coordinate 4,526 of NW_024803840.1, read as the reverse complement.
ATTGCCTGAACAAAGAGATCCGGGAAATTAGAGAAGAAGTCCAAGCTACGGTCAAAAAAACAGAGGAATTGGACAGTAAAATTGAGGAGATTGAGAAGCATCAAAACAAAGAGGAAAGAATCCTTTGGATGCAGGAGAGGAGGCAGAGAGATAGGGCGATAAAAATTAGGGGCCTTCCTGAATTAGAAGAAGAGAATTTGGAAGAAATAATTATTCCAGCATTAGCAGATTACCTCGATATTCCCGTAGACTTGTTGAACACTCAAATTGATAAATTGTTTCGGGCTTACTCCAAGACAGCGCAAGAGAAGAGCCTGCCGAGGGACATTGCAGTGTGGTTTAACAACTCTAGGATAAGAGAAAAAATTATACAAAAAAATTTTGCTGAAGGTTTGATTATCGGAAATGTAGAATTGGAGATTTATAGGGATCTACCCCTGGGCACGTTAAAACAAAGGCAACAATACAGATTTTTAACATCTGTACTCCAGAGGAAAAACATAAGTTATAGGTGGGGAAATGTGGAAGGGATAGTGTTTATGTATAATGAAAAAAGGGTGAAAATAGACTCTATTGGTAAAGCGAAAGAGTTCTACAGAAGGATAACGCAGAATGAAGAAAATGGAGAACAAAGAAATATAGATACAAATCCTGCGGCAGTTAGTGAAGTTGGGGCTACCCAGAAAAAGGACTTGCTGGATTTAGGGGGGAAATCTTTGAAAGAAACTCAGAAAGGAGGTCTGCTTATTAATGAGAAGGAACCAACGATGCAGATTCCTGTGTTGAAATAGAAGTACCCACGGAAGGTGAAACATACTATTACTTATCAAATTTTTTTCCCCTCTCTCTTCTTGTTTGTTATTAATCAGTGGTAACGATGTTGTCTTTTGCATCTTGGAATGTAGGGGGGCTGAACAGGGAGAAAAAGAGAAAACAAATTTTTCATTTCTTAGAAAAAAGAAGATATGATGTGGTTTGCTTGCAGGAAACCAAGATAAGGACAGGAGATTTAAAATACCTAAGAAACCCTAAGCTGGGTAACAGCTTTATATCATCAGCCAATAAGAAAAAGCGGGGATGTATTACCTTTATTAGCAAAAGGTGGGAGGCTAAAGAGATAAAGTCGGATCCGGATGGCAGGTTTGTTATTGTAAAAATTAATATAGGGAAGGAAGAGATTGTGGTGGTAAATATCTATGGGCCCCTTGAAAAGAAAGACCTTTTTTTCCAAAAACTTAATGAGGAATTAATGCATTGTGATAAAGGGAAAATAATTATAGCGGGAGATTTTAATGGAGTTCTGAAAGCGAAAAGAGACAGAAAATCAGAAAGGAAAATGAAAGAGACGCAGGGGAGGTTACCTCAAAGCTGTTTTGAAATGATGCGAGAACATGATTTGGAAGATGTATGGTCATTTAAATATGACGAGAAAGCAGGGTTCACATTTTACTCGGGAGTACATAGGTCATGGTCTAGAATAGATCTTTTCATGGCTTCTAAATCCTTATTAGGGAAAGTGAAAAAAATGGAGATTGACCCGAAAACTTTATCAGACCATAGTCTGATTGATATGAGTATGGATATTAAGGATAGGAAAAGTCAAACATGGAGACTACAGGAGGATATGCTAAAAGAGGAGAACTTTGTTGGATCTCTGAAAGAGGAGATTAAATTCTACTTTAAGACAAATGAGACACCTGGAATTAGTATTGGTACAGTTTGGGATGCAAGCAAGGCGGTGGTTAGGGGCCTAATAATCAAAAAACAAGCAGAGCTTAGAAAGGCAGAAAGGATCAAAGAAAAAAGGCTGATGGAGGAATTAGGCAAGAAAGAAAAATTACTAAAATGTTTCCCTGCAAATACTAAATTAGTGAATGAGGTAAACTTGTTAAAAAAACAAATGCAAAGTAAGATTGACATAGAAATTGAGAGAGATCTTAGATATAATAAGCTGAAATTTTTCGAAAATGGAAACAAAGTGGGTAGGTGGTTGGCGAAGAAACTAGAAGGCCATAAAGAGAAGAAAAGGATAACGAAATTGAATGTAGGAGGGAAGATGTATACCAAGCAAGAAGATATATTAAATTTATTTCGAGGTTATTATCAAACATTATATGATCAAGTAAGGGGAAAAATAGCTGGAAAAGAAAAATTTAATAAATACTTAGACTCCAAGATAGTGGAAAAAATATCCCATGAACAAAAAATGAGTTTAGAAGCAAGGATATCCAAACAGGAAAATTTAAAAGCGATTTCATCACTAAAGGAAGGGAAAGCTCCGGGAGTGGATGGCTTTTCTGCCTTATATTATAAGGTATTTAATTCAGAACTATTAGAACCGTTAGAAAAATTATATAACTCCATAGAAAAAGAGGGAGTGCCACAGACATGGGAACAATCTTGCATAACACTTATCCCGAAAGAGGACAAAGATGGCACTTGTATGGCTAATTACAGACCGATAAGTCTTTTAAATGTGGATTACAAGATATATACTATGATTTGGGCTACAAGACTTAAGGAAATATTAAAAGTAATTATAGGAAAGAACCAGAATGGTTTTCTGCCGGGGAGACAAATAAGAGACAATATTAGAACCATCATAAATAGCTTGGAGTTTTACCAGACAAACAATGGGAAAAAGTTGGCATTAATAGCCTTAGATATGGAAAAAGCGTTTGACAAATTAAGCTGGGAGTTCCTATTTGGAGTATTGGAAAAAAGAGAACTAGGTAAAAAATTCATTACCATAATGCGACATATTTATAATAAACAAAGGGCGTTTTTGATAGTGAATCAAGAGAGAACCCCAGAATTCGAAATAAAAAGAGGGGTCAGGCAAGGTTGCCCTTTATCCCCTCTTCTCTTTATCTTGGCAATTGAAGTATTGATTAATAGAATTAATGGAAATAACAAGATAGGCGGAATTGGAAATAGAGGACATCAGGTAAAGACTAAAGTCTTTGCGGATGATGTCGCGGTAATTTTGGATGATCCGTTGCAGGGGATTGACGAACTAAAATATGAATTGAACCTTTTTGGGACTTTATCGGGGCTGATGGTTAATAAAGAAAAAACAGTTATGATTTCCAAGAATCTTACCATCGAAGAAGAGAAACAGTTAGAGCAGAAATCAGGCTTTAGATTGGAAAAACAAATTACATATTTGGGTATAAAAATTTCAAAAGATAATCTAAAGCTTTTCGAAAATAATTATAGAAATAAATGGAAAGAAATAAAAGAGAGCATGGGTAGATGGAATAGATTAAACCTTTCCCTTTTAGGGAGAATTGTGGTTATAAAAATGGTGATCCTTCCGAAAATACTGTTTTTATTTCTGAATTTACCTATCATGATTAAAACTAGTCAGTTTAGAGAGTGGGAGAAAGAGTTAAATAGATTCTTGTGGAAAGGTGCAAAACCTAGAATAAAAAGTTCCATATTAAAAGATCGAAAAGAAAAGGGGGGCTGTGCGCTCCCGGACCTTCAGATGTATTATTGGGCAAGTAGTGTAATGTGGCTGCAAAATTGGGTGAAATTGGATAGTGAGGAAGTATTAAATTTGGAAGGGGTTCAACTTAGATTTGGGTGGCATGCTTTTTTATGTTACAACCAATTGGAAAAAAACAGGGATTTCAATAACCACCCTATTAGAAAATCTTTATTACAGGTGTGGATAAAATTGAAAAAGACATTTTATTTCAAAATCCCCATTTGGACCTCTACCCAGGAGGCTTTCTTTGGCAGGTGGTTAAAGAAAGAAAGGAATAAATACCTAACTTACCAAGATTGTTTAAAGAAAAATCAACAAGGAATGTGGACTTTAAAATCCAGGGAGGAATTAAATAAAGAAGGGTTCGAGCTTAATTGGTTCAATTATTACCAGATTAACAATAGGTTTCTAGAAGATATAAGAATGGTAGGAATAGAAAACCAGCGAAACGAGCTAGATGAAATAATTTGGCAATCGGATAAGAAAAAAATCTCTAAATTGTATAAGCTTTTTATAGACCGTAAATTGGAACAGGAGACAATTAAAGATTACATGAATAAATGGGCGCGAGACTTAGGAAAGAATATTAATTTAAATGAATGGCAGAGTGCCTGGAAGAAAACACAAGATTTCACAATAGCTCAAGAACAATCATTATTTTTAATAAGACGGTTCCCTGCCCTCAGGCTTACAACCTAAAAGACAGGACACAAAAGGAGAAGGGAATGGTGAGGAGGGGAGGGGATCAGGTCCAGCAGTTCTTCTCTCCCTCTGAGGCCTGGACCAAGGCAGATGGACTAGAGATGGGCAGATGGGCCAGCCTATTCCCTCCCTCCCCGGCCAAAGGATGACAGTTATGGAGGGAGGAGCCTCTATCTTCAGACTAGCCCTGATCGAGCTGGGCCAGCCTATTCCCTCCCTCCCAGGCCAAAGGATGACAGTTATCTTAACATGACAGATTATTTTAAGATGACAGATTCTTTAGCCATGATCTCTCTACCTCTTTCTAGTATCTTCTATTAAAGCACATATT
>NW_024803839.1:0-6500 GCF_019175285.1 Sceloporus undulatus | reverse complement strand
CCGCCATTTTGAAAAATAAAATGGCACCCGGAGCGGCACGGAAACGGCGGCAATCGGCGGCAGGACTGCGCGGGGGCCGGCAGAAAGGCCTCGGCGGGCCGGATCTGGCCCGCGGGCCGTAGGTTGCCAACCCCTGCTCTGGATGAACGCATTATCTTTGTGCGTCGCATAGGTTGCAAATGCAGTCGCCTGACAACGGAACTGCTTTCTACCCTTGACATGTTCCACAACTGCAACAGAAAACCCCAGTGTCCCCTTCTCCACAGCTTCCTTTACCGGAATTTGGGTAGGGATTTTGCCATTAGTGGTGGTAGTATCTATGATCGTGAAGGCGGCCGGGAATGGCAAGGAATAAAGAGAAAGAACAGAGATTGGTATTTGACAAAGGCTGGCAAAAAGTGCAGAGATGTATGTTGGGCAGAGCAGGATTTTATCCTTTAACTGTTGCTGACAAATGAAATTACAAATACAGTGGTACCCCGGGATACGAATGCGCCGCCTTACGAAATTTCCGGGTTACGAAAAATATCCATTTTAAAAAACTGTTCCGGGTTACGAAGGTTTTTTCGGGTTACGAAAAATTTTTTGGTGCTTTTCGGCGCTATTTCACACGAAATCGCGGCTTTTCCCCATTAGCGCCTATGGGTTTTTCGGCTTGCGAAGTATTCCGGGTTACGAAAGCGGCGGCGGAACGAATTAATTTCGTAACCCGGGGTACCACTGTAGCTTCATCAATCACTTGATCTAACACCCATTTATTCAGGTGGAATGGGGTTCCTTTAGTTTGGTTGGAAGCTTAGTTGGCTTTTTCTGGTCTTTTATACTTGGTTTTGTATTCCATCATGATTTCCCATGGGCCTCCTCCAGATGTCATTCTGCAACTCCCTTTTGGGGGTTGGATGTTAATCAGTTACCCTAATATAGAATCATAGAATCATAGAGTTGGAAGAGACCCCAAGGGCCATCCAGTTCAACCCCATTCTTCTGCCAAGCAGGGAAATCCAAATCAAAGCATCCCCACTGACAGATGGCCATCCAGCCTCTGCTTAAAAACCTCCAAGGAAGGAGAATCTCCGAGGAAGGAGTGTGTTCCTCTGTCGGACAGCCCTTTCTGTCAGGAAGTTCCTCCTAATGTTGAGGAGGAATCTCTTTCCTAGAGCTAGCATCCATTGCTCCGGTGTGTCCCTTTCTCTAGAGCAGCAGAAGACAAGCTTGCTCCTTCCTCAATATGGCAACCCTTCAGGTATTTAAACGAGTTCTCATATCACCCCTTAACTTTCTTTTCTCCAGGCTAAACATCTCCAGCTCCCTATGTCTCTCCTCATAAGGCTTCTTGGTTTCCAGGCCCTTCCCCATTTTAGTTGCTCTCCTTTGGACATCTTCCAATTTGTCCATATACTTTTTGAATTGTTTTGCCTAGAACTGGACACAGTATTCCAGGTGAGGCATAACCAAAGCATGATTAGAGTGGCCCTATTACTTCCCTTGATCTAGACACTAGACCTCTATTGATGCAGCCTAGAATCACATTGGCCGTTTTAGCTGCCGCATCACACTGTTGACTCATGTTCAATTTGTGGTTTACTTGCACTGCAGCAGAACAAGAGCAACCCAGGCCCAGCCCGGCATCTCCTTAATCCCTGCATCCCGCTGCCCACCTCCATCACCATCAACCTGTGTCTGGCAGTACTTGCCTCTTGGTGTTGCTGCAGCAGCTGTTCTAGTTTCTCTGAGGTGCTGCAGCTCTGTTCAACATCATACTGATGGTGGCTGTAATCGTTCTGGAGTATTACGGAATATAAAGGGGCCTTTCTCCTAAGAGGGGAGACTATGCCTGAGGCTAAAAGGTTGGAGAACGAATGGCATTTAAGCCACTGATGTCTTTTGGGGGTTGGATGTTTTAATCACACAGAAATCTGCTCCTTTGATTTCCGAAATATGAAAGGTGGGTGATGTTGTGGGCAAGCGACACCTCCCAGATTCACTGCTGCAAATGGGGATTGGGTCATGGAAAAGCTTGTATTGCCATCCATTCTGCCTTTTTGTATCTTGTTCTTCTTTGTTTGCCTCTGTTCCGAACATCGTGGCGCTCAATAGTGCCTTCTCAGTGGTCCTGGCACCTACATCCCTTCCCTCCTGCATTTGGGGGGGGGGGGCAGAGGCCTGTCGGACAGGATCCTCGCTGCTGGAGAGTCTTGCTCAGTGGCCTCCGCCTCCATAGCAATGACCTGATCCAGCGCTGGAGGGCTGCCTGTCCTTTCTCAGCCAGGGACATGGTCCTTCTCCGTGGGGCAGGGGCAAAGGTGCAAAGATGGACTCTGGCCAGCTCCTCTTCCCTTCCCTGGATGACCATCCGTCAACAGGGATGTCATACCAAAGTGTGCTTTTCCGTCTCCTGAAAGGTGGGTGGGGTTGTGGGCGCAGCTGCAAATGGGGATTGGCTAACGGAAAAGCTTGTATTGCCATCCATGCAGAGATGGACTCTCCACCTTTCAAGATGGACTCTCTGCCTTTTAGCATCTTGTTTGTGTTTGTTTGCCTGTCTTCCAAACATTGTGGCGCTCAATGGCGCCTTCCCAGTGGTCCTGGCTCCTACCTATCTGTGGTGTGCTTCTTCCCGTCTTCAGCAGAGAAACTGGAAAATCTTCTCCATAGACAGTGCAGGCCCTCCTTTGCCTGGGAAGAGAGCAGGGGAAATGAGGGGATGCCATTTGCTGTATGTGACAAACCCTGAAAAAGTCTCTTTCCTTCCTTACTGGCGAAGCGTCCGGTTCATCCTCCTCTCGCAGAGGGATCCAGCAATCCTCACGTGGGATGGAGGCTGGTCCTCATCCAAGGCTTGGCACGTCTGGCAGCACTGGACATGAAGGGTCTGGCACTGGGGCAAAATCCCAGCCAGCATGCCAACCGCTGTTGTGAAAGGACGGCTTCTCTCCCACTTCCAAAGAAGCCCCTCCAAGGTTTCGCCGGAGGAGCCATGGAGATAGGTCTTGGCATGCACCAAGGTGACATGTGTCTCCCATTTCATCTGTGTTCCCTATTCTGCTGCTCAACGGGACATGGCCTTTTGCATGCTGACTGTCCATATTTTTAGGCTGGCATTCCACATGGCTCACTGAAGGTCTCCCAATTTTCAGTGGCATTGTGGATGGACAAGGAAGAACCATCCATGCTGGATTTCAGCGGTGGGAGTCCATTTGGATAACAGTTGCATTTTGGAGAGGATTGGCAGAGATCTGCCGATAAATATACAACAAAAGGAATGGATGGATGGATTGAGGAAGGAGCAATGGCCATGGCCTAGGAACTCAGGAAAAGCGAAACCCACAAGCCTTCTTTAGCCAAATCCTACGGCTAAAAAACGTGAGCTTTTTGACAAGTCTGAGGAATTGCTATGTGCGCAAATTAGCAATCCCACCCCATTGACTTAATTCCGACCCCATATTGGGCCACCAGTTCCCTCCTGTCCAACGGTGGATGATGGGTTCTGGAATGGTCTGGGACCCTTTTCCCCACAGTCTCCTGGGAACAAACACGTCTGCCTCAGTGTCAGTCATAACAATCCAGGAACAGGGACTGCCTGCCTTTTGGGGTCTTGTTCTGTTTACCTGGTCCTGTGAAAAGGGAGGGGAGGCTGTTCCATGTTTCCCTGTGGCTCTTTCTCAGTTTTCTGGGCAGTTTTTGTTTGGCTTTAATGAGATCAGAGCGTGGCAATGGCAGTGGGGGAAGCCTCCTGGTTCTCCGGTTCAGAGGAACAGGGACTCTCTGCCTTTTTGCATCTTGATTGTTTGTTTTCATCCTGTGAAAAGGGAAGGTTAGGGAAAGATTGAGAAACACAGCAGCCTATTTACAGATTCATAGACGGAAGCTTTCCTTTTCAATTATATCAGGCAGCGAGATTGTGGAGGAGGATGGGGCTTTATGTGGCCCTCCTTGAGTTTTACCACCATGCCTTTCTTTTTTATATTCTTGTCAATACTGAGAAATATTGCAGTTGTTTCTGCATTCATCTTATAAGACAGAGCAGAAGAAGTTTCATCCATAGAAACGTGGAGCTGTTTCACATTGCTCCGATCAAAATCCTCTTCCATGAACCCATCTCTTGCATATTGAAGATTGGGGCTTGTTTTTAGCACCCCAAATCTATTAAAAGAGTCCCATGTGTCTCCCCCTCTTCTTCCTGGAGAGGATATTTGGAGGGCATTGCATTTTCCTTGGACATCCTTAACACCTTCTAGTTCAAACTGTTGAAAAGGTTTAGGAAAAGAAAAAAAAATAAAACATTGGCATAGTTATACAGTTATCAACAAACTTTTTCAGTGCCACATCTGTGACATTTTCTATAAAATGACATAAAGATAAAAGACGATGGCTCCTGATGGCCAAACTCTAAAGCTTTCTTACTTCATCTGTATTAAAAAGGTTTTAATAATGGCAACTGCAAAGAACTTGGCAACTTTTATAGTCATCAGTTCCTTGGGGTCTGAAAGGAGATAATGTACGTAAAATTGCTCTTATCTGCCAGGTAGGTGTTGTAAAATATATATATGGCATGAGATTCTAGATAAAGGGGGCAACAAAAAAGAACATGTCCAATTCACTCAACCTTCTCAGAGACGCAGGGGCATAGTCTGCACTCAGAAGGTATCTTTTTATATTTGCCTTCAACTACGGCTGATGGAATGATATTAAATCTTGCGAGCATAAATGCTCTTCTAAATTTGGGGATGTTCAAGTTATCAAAGTATTTGGTGTGTATGGAAACTCTTTCAGTTCCCTCAATTATGGGATAGAGAATTGCTTTGCTTTGTGGGTTTGTAGGTCAATATCTTTAATTCTCTGTGTGATAACAGTTTTTGCTTTATTGGAACGAAATTTGTTTGAATTCCTTTTTCGTGATTTCCCCCTTTTTCCATTTCTTATACATGTCCCTTTTTAATCTTAGCTCAGTTGAAAGTTCTTTAGTCATCCATCCTGGTTTCTTGAGACATCTCCCATTTTTCTTCCTCGTTGGAACTGTTTGAAATTGTGCCTTCAGTATCTCCCTTTTGAAAAAGTCCCATCCAGCCTGAACTCCCCTTTAGTATTTCTGACCATGGGATCACCCTCAATACTCCTCTAAGTCTATTGAAATCCACTCTCCTAAAGTCTGACTCTGCCTGGCTTCTCCTTTCCACTGTATTACAAACTCCAGGAGAACATGGTCACTTCCACCTAATGATCCCACCACTTGCACTCCATTAACCAAGTCATCCTTGTTGGTTAGGATCAGATCCAAAATAGCTGACCCCCTTGTTGCCTCTTCCACCTTTTGGACAATGAAATTGTCTTTGAGGCAAGTGAGTAATTTACTAGACCTTGAGGATGTTGCTGAGTTTGACTTCCAGCAAATATCAGGATAGTTGAAGTCGCCCATCACTACTACATCTCTCCTTTCTGAGTGTGTGGTCATCTGTTCTAGAAAGACATCATCCAATACAGACTTGGGGGTCTGTAGTAGACTCCCACCATAACATCCTTGTTTCCCTCCCCTTTAATTTTTATCCAGATGCTCTCCACCTGGCTTCCAGGATTGATGTCCTGGATCTCTTCACTGGTGTAAATATCTCTGACATATAGGGCTATTCCTCCTCCTCTCCTGTTTGGCCTATTTCTCTTGAAAGGGTTATACCCCTGTATTCCTACATTCCAATCATGATGGAAGGAGCTTTCATGAGTTTTCTTTACTCCAAAGAGCAAAAGGCAAGTGAGAGTGCAACTTCAAGGGGGGACAACTTCTTACCTATAAGCAATCTCATACTTCCCTTTGTTTTTCAGGGATAAGGTTAGGAGGGGGTGTCCTCCATGGGATTACAGGTCAGGAGGGGGCGTCCTCCATGGGATGAAGGTCTCCCCTTTGTAGGGCGGAGATGGAGGAGGGTCAACAGGGAGAAGGTACTTCTTCTGGCTGAAGGCGAGGAAGATCTGCAGGTAGGCCTCCGAATCTTCTCCATGGTCAAAGCTGGCCCAGAATGGAGAGTTGTCGTTTTGGGGTGATGCACCCTGTCTCTTCTGGTTTGGAAAGGCTGAGAGGAAGATGGCTTGGGATGAGGTATCTGGGTTGCAAAAAAGAGTATGTCGGGCAGTCACTCCAGCCTTCTGCCCAGGGAGCACGCCCTTCCCGCTACTTCCAGCGCTTTCTTCCCAGCCTCCTCCTGCTAGGGCTGCCATGGCCAACCGCCTCGCCTGCCCCTCCTCCTGCTCACCTCCCTCCTCCTCCTCGCAATGCATAGTGTTCAGCTCAAGTATCTGGCAGATGCATCACAGAAAATCAAAGATATTGCGCAGAAGGCCAAAGTGGTTGGAGATCGGGTCCGAAAGCTCTTCCAGCCCGCCATGGACTCTGTGAAGCATGTAGACCGGGATACAGAGGAAACACTTGCCAACTTGGAGAAGCTTAAAGGAATTCTGCACATGGAAATGGCAGCAAACACTGTAGCAGCCTCTGTACATATCATTGG
>NW_024803838.1:0-6501 GCF_019175285.1 Sceloporus undulatus | reverse complement strand
GAAGTCTCGCGCGACCTCAGAGAAGGTCGTGCGAGACTTCGCCGCCATTTTGGAAGAAAAATGGCGGCGTCCAGAACCGCAAAAAGCCGCGACCGCCGTAGGCGGTGGCGATAGCGGCGGCTGCGGCGGCAGCAGCAGTTGGGGGCCGCTCCAATGGCCTCCGCGGGCCTCATCCGGCCCGCAGGCCGGAGGTTGCCGACCCCTGCTTTAAAGCGAACTGACTTCATTTGTATATCATAGATTATATACATAAAGAATACTGTTGTCTTATTTTATTCTTATTTGGTTTTAAACATTTTTCATTTTTATTTCATGTTGTCGTATAATTAAAATGTCAAGCCTGATTTATAATATAAAATAAAAAAATGTAAAACTTAAAATGTTTTTTAAAAGGGGAAGTAGAGTAAAAAAGAAGACAAATAAAAGTATTAAGATACAAAACAACGAAAGTAAAGTTATTCAAATTTACAAGAAATGGAAATTTAATATTAATTCAGATAATAGAAAGTGTAAAATAAAATGATTTGGGGTCAGAAAGGGTGTCAGGGTCAGCATTAGGGTTTAAAATTAATATGTTTTTTTCAAAAGGGGGGAGTACAGTAAAAAATAAAGTAAATGGAGAAAAGCCAGGCTCGAACTCAGGACCTCCTGCTGCAAACGCTGGCTTTTTAGCCTCCTGCGCCATCGATGGCTATGGGGTAGGGTCCTTCTACCGTTGGGATCCGCTTTGATTACTTTTTGAAAAAGCGGATACCAAATAAGTATTCCTATTATTATTAGATGGCCTTTGTGGGTTCCTTTAAAATCCCAGGGTGCTACGTATCCCAGCATATCAGAAGGAGGTCATACTAGATGGCGTTTGAGGGGTCATTTCCTATTTCAGTGTGCTATATATCCCAGCCTGGCAGAAAGAGTTTGGACTAGAAGGACCGAGCGGTCCCTCATTGTTCTAGGGTGCTATGTATCCCAGTATGGCAGAAGTGCGTTTGAGGCTTGCCTTCGTAGTCCAGGATTCTATGTATTCCTGCGTAATTCTGGACTACAACTCGCATCAGCCCCCAGCATAGCCAAGAACGGGATGAATAGGCATGAGAATGGGATTGAAATGCTTTTTGGCAAACTGTTTCTTAACTGGTGGGAAATGTGGTCATGAGGCCTAGCAGTCATGGAAATGTCCAGAGGGCCTTGGCCTTATTCTTGTGGGCCTTAGTGGAACGTGGCCCAGCAATGGCTGCAATGGTGCAAGGAGTACATTTGGTGCTGCTGCTTTATTAGAACTATAGCTCCCAAGAAGGCATGCAAGAAAGCCATTTGCAAGGGTGCCGTGGCTGAAGCCCTGTCGGAAGGCCCCAGGGAGCCCAAAGGCAGCCATTTTGTGAGGGGAAGTCGGCAGGCGGTATTGACGAGGTCTTGAGAAGCTCCTGACAGGCAGGAAGGGCGACCAATGAGAAGCTTGTTGCGGGGCAGAAGAAGAAAAAGGCGGGCTCCTTCGGCGGGGGGGGGGGGAATGGCGCAGGCGCAGTCATCAGGGAAGGCAGAGACTGGGCCCTTGGAGATAAGGCAGCGGTGCTTTCCCGCGCTTCTTCCCGAGTGGCTGTTACCGCGTGACGCGCAGCCGCCGGGGCCAATGGGATTCGCGAGCGGAGAAGAGGGCGGGGCCATGTGGCCGAGGCGGCTTTCGGTAGTGTGAGGGCAGCGAACGTTCTTCTGGGTCGCGTCGAAGCGGACAGAGGCTTTTGGAAGAGTGAGGGGCTTCTCCTCCTCAGGAGAAGGAAGGAAGGGCTGATTTAAATTCAAGTGTTACTTATATATATATATATATATAGAGAGAGAGAGAGAGAGAGAGAGAGAGTGTCTGCCATTTTTTTCTATGTTTATTTTATTGCAATATACTTTATCTTAGTATATTATTATATTTTATTATGTATATATTACGTCTTCCATATTTTACTTATTTTATTATATGTTTATTACATGTTTATTATATTTATTGTATATATGATATGTATTGTAATTTATATTTTATATTTAATTTAAATTTAATGTATATTTTATACTTTTTATTGTGGAGAATGAATCTATTTTAACTTCGTGTTGCTATGCCTCAGCGGAGACACAGGAGGGCGCCGGGGAGTTAATAGGCTCTGCGCTGGCCTTTCATTCCGACGTCTGCGGCGCCAGTCTGAAAGGCCCCCCCCAAGACCCCTCCCAAACGGTATTCTGAGCCGCTCTAGGAGTGAACATCACGCAGGGTCTGTCAGAGAGTGCGAAAAGGCTAGAGCATCGCCACGGAGACAGTCTAGGAAACATCTCTTAGAGGGCCGGCCCTCCGAGCGCATATGGCTAGAGCGCCGACACGGAGGCGGTCTAGGAAACCCATCTTAGAGGGCTTGCCACAGAGTGGGGGAAGGCTAGAGCGTCGCCACGGAAACAGTCTAGGAAACCCATCTTAGAGGGCTTGCCACAGAGTGTGGGAAGGCTAGAGCGTCGCCATGGAGACGTTCTAGGAAGAAGTATTAGAGGGCCGGCCCTGTAAGATGGGGGTGGTAGAGCATGTCCGTGGCGACGCTCTAGCCATCCGCGCTCGGAGGGCCGGCCCTCTCAGAATGGCCTTGCGGCTATTGGAATGAAGGGCTCCCGATCGCCCTCCTGTGTCTCCACTGAGGCATTGCAAGCTAAAGAGAAATAACACGTCGACTTTGTAAGGCCAGGCGAGAGGAAAGAAGGCCGGAGAGGCGTCCAGTCTTTCATTCTTTAAAGCGAACTGACTTCATTTGTATATCATAGATTATATACATAAAGAATACTGTTGTCTTCTTTTATTCTTATTTGTTTTTAAACATTTTTCATTTTTATTTCATGTTATCGTATAATTAAAATGTCAAGCCTGATGTATAATGTGAAATAAAACATCTAAAAAGTAAAATGTTTTTTAAAAGGGAGGAGTAGAGTAAAAAAGAAGACAAATAAAAGTACCAACAAAGAACACAACGAAAGTAAAGTTATTCAAATGTACAAGAAATGGAAATTTAATATTAATTCAGATAATAGAAAGTGTAAAATAAAATGATTTGGGGTCAGGGGTGAGAAAGGGTGTCAGGGTCAGCATTAGGGTTTTTATGTTATGTCTTGTTTCATTTTTATTTCTTTTAAAGTTATTTTTTAATCACACTTTAAAGCCTGTCCATCTGAGAAGGATCATTATTTAAACAAATGGAAAAAGGAGACCTAAAAAGAAAATCAAACAACATAAAGACACCTAAACGAAATAAATTAATTTCCAAAAAGTGAAATAAAAGCATAATATAATGCAATATTTGTTCATATAATAGATTACGGAATGTAGTCTAAGACTAGAATAAAGAAAAATGATTTAAAGTATAAATGAGATAAATAATAAAATCTGAAAAGATGTATTTTATTTTATGTTTTATTTTATTTTAGTTCAATTGTTGATTTTTAATGTTATTTTTATGTCATTTTGGGGCAGATTTCATACTTGATAGCCACCAGGAGCAGCACTTATTATCATTCTTATTATTATTTTAGTGAATCAAAGTATGAAAGTAATTTTAATTATAAACATTACCTAAAATCAAACTGTTAAAATTTAAAATAAAAATAAGTTTTTTTGATAAAAATAACTGAATTAAAAATACAAAAAAAATCAGAATGTAATATATAAAAATAAAAGAATTTTGTAAAATTTTCTATCCTGCTTTTTGCCAGGCAATCAAAGCAGCGTACAAACCGTGTGTGATTGAATCTGTCCATCCAAAATCCGTGTATAAGATTTTATTTAATTTTTATTTTCTTATTAATTATTAAATAATAAATTCTTTTATTAAATTGTATTCCCAGCATTTTTTATGTAATATCATTTAAAAATATCATGAAAAATATCCTGAAAAAAGTGGAAACTGGTAAAGAATAATTAATAAAATGTTTTTAATGCTTTTTAATAAATGAATGAAATTTACATTTCGTTTATCATTACTTTGAATTCTCAGTATTTTTAATTTGCATTATTTTTTATTTATATGTCAGGTTTCAGTTTGTTTTAATAGGTAGCCATTTTATTTGTATTTCTTTTTTTATTTTATGTGTTATTTCAGTTTTATTTATTGTTTTATTTGTTATAATGTAAAGAAACCAAAATTACTAATCTACTGGATATAAAAAATGGTAGCAATTACAATGGGAAAAATTAAATAATGCAATTCTTAAAAGACAAATATAGGATGGATCATGCATTGTATAATTTATGGTGTGATTCAAAGGTGGACCATAAAGTTATTTCATGTATTATTATTATTATTGTTATTATTATTATTATTAAAGATTTATATCATGGTTTCCTTTCAAGACTGGAATGCAAAGCAACTTAGTAATACGCAGATATATAATTGTGCATATAAAGTTACAAATCCATATATATAATTATATATATGGCGACACACATATATACCTCTCTAATTATACATGTATTAGATATACATTTATAACTGTATATAAAATTATATGTTTGCGTGTATGCATATATATAGATATATATATATACACACACAAAACCGTGTGTAATGTGTATGTGTGCATGTATACATATTTCTTGTATTTTAGTTAAATAAAATATAAAAGTAAATTTAAGGAAACCTTAGCTGTCAACATAAAAAACTTAAAATGTAAGACAAAACAAAATGTAAAAAGTTCAATCAACTAAAAATTAAAAATGTAAGAAATGTGAAAAAAATGAATTAAAGTAAAATAATGAAGGAAATAAAATGTAAGCATTATTTTTAAACCTTGAAGCTTCCTCTTTTCTGAACAGACTTTTTCGAAAAGGCTAAGGTGGGCTCGAACTCGTTCTCTAAGGGTCCGGACGCCGGGTCTTTAGCTTAGTGCGCCACCGCTGTTAGTTGGGGCGAGTCTTTTCTGTATGTGTTGTTGTGTCCTCCGGTGTTTGTGACGTCACTGGGAGATGGTGCCTGGTTTGTTGTTCTCGGGCGCCCTCCTGTGTGTGAATTGAGGCATGATACAGTACAGTATATATTATGTGATTATGTTTTTATAAAGGGAGAAATTCAGTAAAATAGAAGATAAACAAAATGTTAAAAATATAGAACAATGCAAGTAAAATTATTCAGACATAGAATAAATTGAAATTTAATATGGAAAGATAGATGATATAAAATTTAAATTAACTTATTGAGGGTTAGGTGTCAGGGTTTGTATTTTATGTCTTATTTCAGTTTTATTCCTTGTCAACTCATTTTTAAAAAGAAATACAAATAATTTCAATGTAAAGCATGGCCATTTGAGAAGGATTGGTATTTAACAAAGTGGAAAAAGAAGATATAATAAGAAAATAGAATGTAATAACACAAGTAAATAAAATATATTAATTGTTAAAAAATTAAAATATAGTCAGAATATAATGAATTATTTATTAATATAATAAGCTAAGAAATGTAATATAAGACTGCAATAAAGAGAAATGATTTAAAGTACAAATGCAAGAAATTATTATAAAGATTAATTGCAAAAGAAGTGTTTTATGTTATGTTTTATTTCATTTTAGATAAGATGTAATTTGTTAAGATTATTTCTATGCAATCTCGTTTCACTTTTATTTTTTACTTTTATTTATTTATTGTTTAACTTAATGTACAAAATCACATGTAATTACAAAGAACAAGTCAATTAAAATGATTTTTAAAATTTAAAACAATATTGCTATTGCTTTGGTTTTATTTTGAGCTCGTTTGGTTTGGTTTTACTGAGTTATTAGTTTAATTGTAGTTTTATTGTATTTTTTATCAATTTCTATTTTAAGTCATTTCAAATGTAGTTTTAGTTTTTTTAAAAAATAAAATCAATTAAAAATCAAAAAATATAATAAATGTCAAAACAGCAAATTAAAATATCATAATTAAACAAATAAAATGGTAAAAGTATTTGTAAATAATGAAAATTACTGTTTTCTAAGATGGCTTTTGGGAAAAGGAGAAGCCGGAATCAAACTGGTGACTTCAGGCTCCGGAGGCCGGCTCTTTAGCTTGGTGCGCCACAGCTGTCGAGAAGGGCGGTGCCCTTCTACAGGTGTTTTTGAGGCCTCTGATGTTTGTGACGTCACTAGTAGACACTTCCTCGTTTCTTGCTGTCGTGCGCCCTCCTGTGTCTGCAGTGAGGCATGATGTACTGAAGGGAAATAAATGCTGCCTTTTTGAATGGAGGGCGGGAAAGATTCAGGCGGGAAGGAAGGGCGCTGCGCCGCGGCCCTCGGTCTCCCTCGACAGCCAATGAGATTAAAAGCCATGGAGCTCCCGAGCGCCCTCCTGTGTCCACTGTGAGGGATGGCACCCCGAAGGGAGATAAAAGGGCGCCATTTTCGAGGGAATCGGAGGAGAGATAAAATGGCGGCCGCGTGGCGTTTGTTCTGCTGATGTCGACGGTCCGGTGTTTCTTCTCTTTAAAAGCAAGTGATTCCGTTTGTTTTTTACT
>NW_024803837.1:4305-6501 GCF_019175285.1 Sceloporus undulatus | reverse complement strand
TTGGGTTGCTCCCCAGTGCATTATTTTTCCTGGTATACAAGTTGCTTATTTGCTTGCTTGCTAGTTTTAAAGCAAACCAAACACTCCATTTCTTCTTCGTGGTCTCTGCGAATCATACAAATGGGTTGTACTGCGCCTGCGCAGTGCCTTCGGAAACTTCTGGAATCACTAGGCAAAGTACACTTTGCAACATGTTGAAACTTTTTGGCGGTAACCCCGCCCATCCCCTATAAAACCTCCGTTCCCGCTCTTTTCCCCAGTTCCTTTTTTCCGCCGCGTTAGCTGCCATTAGGAACTTCGCTCTTCAGCTAGTTTAGGAATCACTGGAAAATTTGACCTCGGACCGTTTTTTCGACTCTTCTCTGCCTGCCCCACGACTTGTTTTTCGGCTCACGACTCGGACTGTTAGACCTCGCACTTGTTTGCCCCTCGACCTGTCTCCCTCGCTCGTTGCTGACTCGGACCGCCTGACTTCGCTTTTCGGATCATGCCATCGGTGCCCTTCAAGAAGTGCTCCGTTTGTGGGGGTAAGATTCCCGGCCAGGATCCCCATTCGTCCTGCCTGTTTTGCCTGGGAGAGACGCACGTTCCATCATCTTGCGCTCTCTGTAAATCCCTAACCCCTCAGGCGCGAAAAAATCGGGAGACCAGACTGAAAGCTGCAATATATACTAAGGTCTTCACATCAGGGGCCATGTCTTCGGTGGGGGTTCCCTCTTCTTCTGTGACTCCCTTACCGACCGTCGCCGAAGCTCCTATCCAAGAGCCATCGGATGACCCATCGGCGCTCGCTGTTGTCCTGGACCCCCTGGAGCAGGGCCCGTCGGGAGAAGTCCCTCGGCCCTCGAAAAAGGACAAAAAACATAAGAAGGGGCCCAAGGAGGGCCGCGATACCGCTAAGGACTCGAGCTCCCATAAGGGTTCTGCCTCGAGCTCCTCTGTCCCGAAGGCACCCACTTCCTCCACCTCGAAGCCGGGTTCTGCTCCGGGCTCTTCGGCTACCAAGGCCTTGACACCCTCCGATTCCACAAAATCACCGACTAAGAAGGGCACCTCCTCTACATCGAAAAGACCCCGCACCTCCTCTTTCGAGGGAGATCAATCTGCAAAGCGGCGTCACCGGGATGAGCGGGACCCTCCTGCGACCCCCCGCACAGAGGTGCCACATAGTCGCTCGGATCCCGATCAGGAGCGATCAGACACCAACCGGAGGTCACCGGGCGCCGAGGATCGACCATCGGACCCTCGAATGGCATCACGGGCGTCTAGAAACCTGCTTTCCAGGTCCCTCCAATCTGATGACCGCCGCTCCGATCATCGTTTGGAGTCACCACTGAGGTCCCGGGCCGCACTCCCAGATCCGGTGTCTCCTGTAAGTTCTAGGGACGACCGTCGCTCGCTCACTCCGATGCCCACCCGTACTCGTCGTGTGGCTTCTCCATCGCCATCTCGAGACAGGGAGCCGGAATACTACTACGATACAGAGACAGACAGATATTACAGGCTGGTCCCTCGAGATGATGAGGACTCTCTTTTTCAACCTCGGGACCGAAGACCCAAGCCAAGGGCTGTTTCCAGGCCCTCCAGGGCATCAACTTTCTCACCCCGCCGGGTGGAGCCCTCCTCCAATCTGGAAGTTGTAGAGCTCGAATCCGACGAGGAAACATCATCCCGAGCCCGTTATCGGCCCAGAGGCGACTCACTATCCTCCAGAGATGACGACTATCAATCCATTTCTCAGGACTTCGCCCAGCCCGGGGCAGTTTCGCCATCGGATGACGTCCGGACCTTTGCAGAGCACGTAATAAAGATGTCTAATGCTCTCGACATTAAGACCTCCCAGGTGGAAGACGAGGCATCTGATCCAATTGAGAGGCGGGTCCACGGCAAACTGCCAACCCCACCGGCGATTCCTCTCCTTCCTTCGTTAGAAAAGTTGGCCAGGCGCTCCTGGGAAGCTCCCTCATCGACTTCATCAAATAATAGGAAAATTGAGTCCCTTTACAGGATTTCTCCAACCACTCCATCGTGGCTGTTTGGACATCCCAAACAAAATTCAGCCATTGTAGAGGGGTCCCAGCGTGCATCGACTCCGAAGGCCTCCCTCATGCCTTCAGACAGAGAGGCAAAAAAGATTGATGCGCTAGCCAAAAAGGCCTACTTCTCGTCAGCTTTGGGCATGCGAGTCGCCAACTA
>NW_024803837.1:0-4205 GCF_019175285.1 Sceloporus undulatus | reverse complement strand
CCCCCCTGGTGCCAGATCTTCCAGATGACTCTCAGACAATCCTTGCAGAGGTTCGCGATGAGGCCCATTCAATCGGGAGTTGGCTCATCACCTCGGCCAGGCACGCTACCGACTGCTCCGCGAGATCTATGGCGGCTGCCATAGCACTCCGTAGACACGCTTGGCTAAGATCGTCGGACCTGAACCAGAACGCCCGTACGACCATCGAGGACATGCCGTTCGATGAAGAGGGCCTCTTCCATCGCGAGACCGATGAGAAGCTCAACTTCAAATACAGAATGCGAACTGCTGCAAAAAAGCACGGTATGTCCTCCTCTCCCCAGTCATCTGCTCGTAAGCGCTTTACTGCGGTCCGCCAATGGTATGGCCAGGGCCAGAGGCCCTATCAACAAGATCGGCCATTCCAACGCCAGGACCAGTCCAGGCAGCGGTTCCCCTCTCAATCGTCTTCCTCCTCGGGCCGCCGGTCGGGGCCTAAGTACAAAAAGAATTATAGGAGGCAAGAGGCAGATCAAAGTAAGAAAAGGTCCTGAAGAGACGCAGCGTACTCCGTCGCTCACTCTGTTCCGTCTTTTCTTGACAGGCTGAGGCCCTTCACCACCACTTGGGCCTCCATTACCACCAATTCTTGGGCCCTCACCATCGTCTGTAGGGGTTATGCCCTTGAATTCAAAGAGCTCCCACCAACTGGAGCTTTCCTGTCTACATCCCCCTCAGACACCCTTCTCGACGAAGTACGCACCCTGCTAGCAAAAGGCGCTATCTCTCCCGTCGATCCCGTCGACATACCGAGATGCTTCTTTTCCCGTTATTTTACTGTCCCTAAACCTGATGGAGGTGTCCGGCCCATACTGGACCTTAGACAATTGAACACTTACCTGTCTTATCGTCGTTTTCGGATGGTAACGCTAGCTTCTATTTTGCCTCTTTTGCAGCAAGACCTGTGGTTTGCAACCATCGACCTAAAGGACGCCTACTTCCATGTAAGCATCCGGGAGTCCCACCGCAGATTCTTGGCCTTCGCTGTCGGGACAGATGCCTACAGATACAACGTCCTCCCCTTCGGCCTGTCTACAGCGCCTCGCACCTTCACCAAGTGCATGGCACCCGTGGTTTCTCATCTCCACCGCCGGGGCATGAGAGTCTTCCCTTACCTAGACGACTGGCTCTTCGTGTCTCCGTCAAGTCAGGAACTCCAACGACACACCTCAGAGGCGCTCAGGCTCTTAAGGGACCTGGGACTAGTGGTCAATCTCGACAAATCTCAGCTGCTCCCCACCAAACAGATAAAATTCATAGGGTCCATCCTCGACTCCACCGACTGTATGGCATACCTACCTCCAGACCGCTTTCGGGCCCTGGCTCAGGCCGTAAACCGCTGCGCCGCCCGGAGACGACTACCTGCCAGGGACATCCAAGTAGCCCTGGGACACATGGCGTCGACGACATTCGTTACACCGTGGGCAAGGCTCCGGTCCCGACCTCTACAGTCATGGTTCCTGTCGGTGTTCGACCCAGAAAACGACCTCCCGTCTCGCAGGCTGACCATCCCGAGACCTGTCGCTCGATCTCTCCGTTGGTGGCTCGACTCCCGCAACGTGTGCGTTGGCATGCCCTTTTCGCTCCCCCAGCCAGAGCTGGTACTCACCACAGACGCATCCGAAGAAGGATGGGGAGCCCATGTTCGGGACCTGTGGGCCAAGGGCATCTGGTCGTCCGACGAGAGGACACTCCACATCAACGCATTAGAGCTCTTGGCGGTGGAAAAGGCTTTGAAAGCTTTCGAGTCATCTCTACTACGAAAGGTCATCCAGCTCAGGACAGACAACACCACGGTGATGTACTACCTGAACAAACAAGGAGGCACCAGATCTCGCACCTTGCTGGACATCACCCTCCGGATATGGGAATGGTGCATCTCCCGAAACATCATGCTTCAAGCAGTACATCTACCGGGCATCCAGAACTCTCATGCGGACCTGCTCAGCAGGTCTCCGACGTCCTGCCACGAGTGGAGGCTCCATCCAGAGACGGTACACGATCTCTTCACCAGATGGGGAACACCTCAGATGGACTTGTTTGCGACCGTGTACAATTCTCATTGTCCCCAGTTCTGCTCCCGGACGCCGAACGACGGCTCCCTCGGAGATGCGTTCGGGTTCCGATGGTCAGGGATGATGCTCTACGCTTTTCCCCCTTTTCCTCTGATCACCAGGACAGTAGCCAAGATGACTGCAGACGCCGCCGACGCGATCCTGATCACGCCTTGGTGGCCGACACAGCCCTGGTTTCCAAGCCTTCTTCACCTATCTCAAGCCAACTTTCTCCGGCTCGAGCCCAGGCCAGATCTCCTGACAGTCCAGGGAGGACGAGTCCGACACCCGGACATCGAGACCCTTCCCATGGTGGCTTGGAGAATCCGGGCCTAGCACAGAATCCGGGCCTAGCACAGTTGTCAGCCCCGGTACGGAGAGTCATTTTAGCAGCCCAGAAGCCAGCCACACAAAAATCCTATGGACTGAAGTGGAGAAAGTTTCTTCAGTTCCTGTCAGACAGACATCTCTCACTAGACCAGGTGACGACGCCGCTGCTCCTGGAATTTTTGATGTCTCTAGTCGATAGCGGACTATGCCTGACGTCTGTCAAGTGTTACCTGTCGGCTATCTGTTCCTTTTTTCAACTCGAGGGCAAGCCCTCCTTCTTCAAGGACCCTCTAATTAAAAGATTCCTGAGAGGATGTAATAATTTGCATCCTCAAGTGTCTCCACCGGCCCCGGCCTGGAGCCTCGACGTGGTGCTGGGGGCCCTACAGTCTAAACCTTTCGAGCCCTTGGCCACCACGGACATTAGACTTTTGACCTGGAAGACGGCTTTCTTGGTTGCCATTACCTCTGCCCGCCGTGCGGGCGAACTGTGTGCCTTACGCCGAGACCAGCCCTTCCTGCGATTCCACCTGGACAAGGTGGTTCTCAGAACAGACATTACATTTCTGCCCAAGGTAGTCTCTGCCTTCCACATGTGTCAGGACATTGTTTTACCTACCTTGGCTCCGAACCCGACTACCGACACCGAGAGGACCCTCCATACCCTAGACGTTCGTAGGGCCCTAGCTTTTTACTTAGATAGGACTAAGGAACACAGCCGTTCCAACAGACTGTTCCAGTGCTACTCGGAACCGAGAAAGGGACTTCCAGTGTCGGCTCAGAGACTCTCCAAGTGGGTATCCAACACTATTGCTCTCTCCTATGAACTTTTGGGCAGACCTTTACCCACCAGGGTTCGCTCCCATACCACAAGGGCTGTAGCGGCCTCGTCTGCATTTCTGTCCGGGGTCCCCTTAGATGACATCTGTAAGGCCGCTGTATGGTCTCAACCTCTAACCTTTATCAGGCACTATAGGTTGGACACAAGAGCCAAGAGGGATGCTACCTTTGGGAGAACTGTTCTGCTGTCAGGACTACATTGACTATAGCATAACCTGCTGGGCTCAGACAGTGGACAACATGAGACTCGGGGCTTGCCTCTTGAGGTGGGAAATGGTTTCCAAAGAGTTTATAAACAAACCATACAACTGCTTTGGTTTCCAATTGTCTTTATTGATAGCATTTATGTTGAGTTTTTTCTGGTGTCATGACACTCCCTCCTCCACTGACTTTAGCTCGCTAGTCTCAACCCATTTGTATGATTCGCAGAGACCACGAAGAAGAAGGACAGGTTGCTTACCTGTAACGGTATTTCTTCGAGTGGTCATCTGCGAATACATACAAATCCCGCCCATCCTCCCCTCAGTGTCCTGCTCATATTGGCTCATTCTAATCGCCTTGCGGCGGAAAAATTGCGGAACTGGGGAAAAGAGCGGGAACGGAGGTTTTATAGGGGATGGGCGGGGTTACCGCCAAAAAGTTTCAACATGTTGCAAAGTGTACTTTGCCTAGTGATTCCAGAAGTTTCCGAAGGCACTGCGCAGGCGCAGTACAACCCATTTGTATGTATTCGCAGATGACCACTCGAAGAAATACCGTTACAGGTAAGCAACCTGTCCATTCCATTAGTACAAAAAAAAACAAGAGCCCCAAAACCCAAACACTTTTTAAAAACCTCCTTCCCTCCGCCAAACATAAGAAAGAAAGATTTTTTTTTCGAGTTTCAAGGCAGGAGAGAAATAATATTTTGCTGCTTGCTTCTTTATAAATATGCATCTCCTC
>NW_024803836.1:0-6502 GCF_019175285.1 Sceloporus undulatus | reverse complement strand
TTAATACACTCTATAAATGGTTTCCCTGTTTCCCTATACGTCTCTTTTGGTTTTCCTCTTGTTAAATTGCTTAATTTGTCAGGTTGAGCCATTTCCATTACTCTCTCCAACCATTCCAGACATGTTGGGACTTCTTTAGTTTCCCATTTTCTCGCAAAAACCAATCTTGTTAGATAACATATCTAAATCCTATGTTCTCATTCCAGTCTAATAGTCAATTCCAAACCCAATATTTTTCCAATTCATTTATTAGTCTTATTTCAATATTTCTTTACCTTCCTCTACTTCCACCATAAAGGTAGTCATTTGCCACTGGTCTCTTTCATGCTACCAAAATGGAGTCTCTTTTCACTTCTTTGAGCAAAACCTTGTTTGGATTCTGCTAAATCACGTTCTAGTATACAGTCGACACTCAGTATCCATGGATTCCTTATCCACAGATTCAACCATCCATGGCTTGAAAATGTTCAAAAAAAATATAAATTCCCAAAAGCAAGCCTTGTTTTTGCCATTTTATATAAGAGACATACTTCTATTCCACTGTATTTAATGTGATGGCGGGTCTTGGAAGCAAACCCCAGCAGATACCATGGGCCAACGTTGTTGTCATCATCATCATCATCCCATTGTATTTAATGGGATTTGACTATCCATAGATTTGGGTATCCACAGGTGGTCCTGAAACAAAACCCCAGCAGATGCCATAGGCCTACTGTTTTTGCTAACCTCTATAGCTGAGAAAGCACAGAGAGAAATTTAAACACTTAAAAGAGATAGCAAACTGTACTAGAATAAAAGATAATAAACAGGTGGGAAAGCACAGGGAGGAATCCAAACACCTACAAGCTTACGCAGCTGACCCAGACCCAGACATAATACACATTGGAACTGAATTAAAAGTGGTGTTGGGACCATGGCTAACAACCATCTGATCAATGGCCTGGGAGGGGTATGATCAAGAAGTGACATGATCTGGGAGAAATCTATAAAAAACACTTGAGATATTGAGACAAACTTGGGAGATTCAGCACAGATCTGCAGGCCTGGGATGCCATGCCTGGAAGGGGTCCGCTCAGCTGCTATTTCTGGGGCTCACGGCAGCTGAACAGAAGTGTTTGCTTGGTATGATTTATGCATATCCCTTTGTACAGCTTACTGGGTGTACAATAAATCATGAGGTTTTTGCAGCCAGAATAGGTCATTTGTATTGCTTCCGAATCCAGGGAAGAATCTCCTTGCCTTTAGCAAGAAAGAAATTATACTCGACTATAAGTCGACCTCATGTATAAGTCAAAGACAGGTTTTGCTGCCAAAATTATGTATTTTGATATGTATGACCCATGGATAAGTTGAAGGTAAAACATAGGGGCATGCAACAAAGGATCTAAATAATGAAGCAAAGGAAAACGATGCGAAAGGACTTACAAAATTCTGGCAGGCATAACTGTTTGGGCTTATCCTAAAGGCTAGGTGGTTGAGAGAGCAGAGGGTTTCCAGGACACCAGGGGATGGTTCCCTTTTTAAATAAGAGTTAAAGTACAATATTTACATTGACTCATGGATAAGTCAACCCAGGTTTTGGAGGTCAATTTTTCGATTAACATTTCTAAACCTATACATGAGCATATACAGTACCCCAAAGGAAGAGGAGAGACTGTTTTAAAGGGATACAGGCAAATGCCACAGACCAATTCTACCCGAAGGTAGGTGTTTAGGGAATCATAGTGTCAGCCCCACTTGGGGTGTCACCCTGTGCCTCCCCCTCTCCCCGTGCCCCAAAAGTGACACCCATGTCCTGACCTGCCACTCCCCGATGCTCTCCACCCGCTGCCCAAAGGGGCGCTGGAGTCCCGTGCACAACTTGAAGGCGTCACTCCGGATCTCGATGATGTTGTTGATCAGGGCACACATGGCGGCCAGCGGGAAGGCGGAGGAGAAGAGGACCACGTAGCCAAACTGGGTGAGCATCTCCAGGTAGTCCTGGAAGGTGTCCTGCATCAGGGAACCAGGGGCAAAATGAGCACAACAACAATTGGCTACATCCACACTGCAGAAATAATCCGGCTTTGACTGCCATGGCTCAATGCTATGGAATTCTGGGAATTGTAAATTTGTGAAATATTTAGCTTTCTCTCTCAGAAAGCTCTGGTGCCACAACAAACTACAACTCAAAGCATGGAGGCACAGCAGTTAAAGCGAGGTCAAACCAGAGGATTACTATAGCCCTAGGAAGCTATTTCCAAAAAGTCATTCATTCTAGTCTGTAGGGTTACAAAGCAACTTGCAACCGGTCATTTGTTGAAAGGTTTAAAAAGTAACTTTGGGCAACACTCATTACGTTGTTGCCTTGTTGCTCTTTCAGGCCCCATACAGAAAGGCCAAAATAAAGCTGCTTCAAGTCACTTTGGAAGTGTGCTGTTTCAATGATGCATGCATCCTAAGAGTCCGGAAGCCGCACCAAAGGCATGATCCAGTCCTAAGAATTGGAGCGCAGCTTCCGGACTCTTGGGACGCATGCATCATTGAAACAGCATACCTCCAAAGTGATCCGAAGCAGCTTTATTTTGGCCTCTCTGTATGGGGCCTCAGTTACTTTTTTTCCTCTTAGGAATGAGGAGGGGAAATGACCCAGGCTGCATCTATATTGTATACAATCAGAGTTGGAAGAGACTCCAAGGACCATCCAGTCCAACCCAATTTTGCAATGCAGGAGAAGTTACTTAATTACTTAGTTAAGTACACTTTACATAGCAGCTGAGGCAGAATATTGCCCAAAAAATAACAGGCCTTGGACAACTGGGGAAGTGATGCGTTTGGCACCAAAATCTGAGAGCCTGATCGCATGGGGGGAAAAAAGTGGAAATGGAGCCAAAGAATAGTGGCTTTCTCTGTGCCTTGCCACATGACGGCATAGCACTTCAGTTCTCTTCCTGTGGGAGATGGTCATGCAAGCATGCCTTTTGTTGAACTGATTATTCCAGCTACAAGAACAAAGCGCTTTTAAAACCACCTCAGAGAACTGGGAACTGAAGTGCTACGATGCCATGCGGAAAGGCACCAGAGAACTGAAGTGCTACAACATCATGTGCTAAGGCATGGAGAAAACGGCTACTCTACTTTCTTTTCTCGTGGAAGAAGGCTCCGAGTGGCGAATATGGCCACAGAATCTGCAAATCCAACGACACCACTAAAAGAGTTGCAGGTCAGCATCAGTGCACAGAGATCCCCAAAAGCTAGATCACAGATCGTTGAGTAAATGAACCAAAATAGCCATGCGGTCCATAAGTTAAAAAGATAAAGCACTGAGAGCCAGGAGCTTTTCTTTTATTAGGAACAATGAATGTGGCTCATCAGTGGTACCACGTTTACTATTTTCTTAGAATCATGGAACTAAAGGAGTTGAAGGAGGTGAAAAGTGAAAAGAAGAATAAGAAGGAAGAATAAGAGGGAAGGGTGACATTATGGCTCTCTTTAAATACCTCAAGGGCTGCCCCAGAAAAGGATGGGGCAGGTCTGTTCTCTGCTGCTCCAGATGGGAGGACCAGACTATCATTGGCTCTCATGGTTTGAAGTTACAGGAAGGGAGATTTCGACTGGACATCAGAAGGAACTTTTTGATAGTGAGAGCACTTCGACAATGGAGTAAATAACCTAGAGAAATGGTGGGGCCTCCTTCTCTGGACATCTTCCAAAAGAGGCTGGACTCCCTGCTAGGGATGCTTGACCTGGAGTTTTTGCACTGAACATGGGTTTGGATTTTATGGCCTTGCTGGCACCAGCAAACTAGGATTCTATGGCTCTAATGCAGAATGGGTTGCCCCAGGATGGTCAAGTGTTATTTCTGGAAGCCTTCAGGAATGGTAGATTGACTTTAACCTCCCCATACCCACATCACAAAACTGCTAAATCAGCTGAAGACACCCAAAGCTGTATTCAAGAGTGACTTGTACAGCTGGCCCTCCATAGCCACGTATTCTGCACCCACGTATTCAACTATCTCTGGCTTGAAAATATTCCACAAATTCCCAAAAGCAAACGTTGATTTTATACAATGGGCACCATTACACTGCACTGTTGTGTTCAATGGGAGTTGAGCATCCACACATTTTAGTATCCACCGGGGATCCTGGAACCAAATCCCAGTGGATAACATGGGCGCACTGTGATTGCAATCTTCCAGCCAAAAATGACACCGGGGGCCGGGGGCAAGGGGTATTGCAAAATTCTCTCCAAATCCCTGCGAGGGTGGCCCACCTAGAAGTAGAATCATAGAATCCTACAGTTGGAAGAGACCCTAAGGGGCCATCCAGTCCAAGCCTCTTGGGCCATGCAGGAAGACACCATCCAGTGTCCATCAGACCTCCCTAGTGGGCATTGGAGCACTCTTGCTGGTGCCTTAATACCCAATGGATGGCCATCCAGCCTCTATTTTCAAACTTGCAAAGAAGGAGACTCCACTAACCTCCAGGGTAGCATCTTCCACTGCCAAACAGCTCTTATCATCAGGACCTTCTCCCTAATATTAAGGTGGAATCTCTTTTCCTACTTCTTCATTAAAAAGAGAGGTGTGCCCCCCATTCCAGCACCTCACCTCATACTTCTTCATGCAACTCTCCACCTCAGCCTGGGCCAGCTGGGTGGTGTAGTTCTCCTCCGGCGGGTCGATCCAGGAAGTCCGGTTGGCCTTCCGCCGGGGGTTTTCCTCCTCTTCTTCCTCCTCCTCTTCCTCACCCTCAACGGGGTTCCAGGACCCTCGGGGACGCTGGGGACGCATGACAACAGCCATCTCCTTGGCTTCCAGGAGGCCCTTGAGGGGGCTCTCAGAAGGTCCCCCGTCCCCTTCATCCTCATCATCCTCGCACAACTCGAACACGGAGGCTGGGTCCATCCCTTTCTCCACCATCGTTGGGCTTCCTTCTTCCAGGAAGCTGACTTCCTCCAAACTAAGGTCTCCAGCCTTGCGTTCAGCCTTCTCAATGAAGCTCACCTTCTTTAGCTTCAGCCCACAATCCAGGAGGCTCTCGTCTTCTGAGTCTGAGTCCTTCTTTTCATCGTCCTCCTCCTCCTCCGGGACTCCGCAGCCGCCGTTCAGGCATTTCTTCTCCCCCTTGGCTGCCCCTTCTGGAGCCTCTGGTGCCTCTGCCCCATGCCCAGCTAGGGGTTCCCCCTGCCTGGCCGAGGTCCGGGGCTCCGGCCCATGAGGTTTGGGCACTCCATACTTCTGGGTCAACAACCGGAAAAGGGTATGGGCGACCTCCCGGAGGTTGTGGAGGCTAAGGTCCCCCCGCTTGAACTTGCTGTACAGGTGGGGCTGGGAGACTTCCTTGACGTTCTGTAGGAACTGGCGGGTGATGAGGAGCGTGGCCAGCATCTGGGGAGGGAAAGAGAGGGCAGCCAGAGAGGCACAGGTCAAGAAGGAGGGGAGGATGACAAAGCAAAGGCCTCAACCTAGGGTTACCCGGTAGTCTAGGGCACTTTAGGTTGCCCCCAAACTCATGATGGTAGGCCAACCATCACAAGAGAAGAACTTCACTTCAGGAGAACTTCAAGGGTGCCACCATAGCAACAATCCTGGTAGATCCTATCATTTGGTACACAAGCAGGGTGATCAGGCATCCTCCTTTTCTAAGCCTGTCCTCCATTTCCACCTTCTGCACAGGAAGAATGTCCAAAGATCCTCCTTTTCCTGGACATGTCCTCCATTTTGACTTGGTCTCTACAAAGAATTTCAAAAGGTCCTTCTGACCAGGGTGACAGTATATCCTCCTTTTCCTGGACCTGTCCTACATTTCAGCTTTTTTTTGCTTTTTTAAAATTTGTTTTTCTTTTATATATACATAAAATAAACAAACAGGTAAATACTTTAACCAGTGTCTTATAATTAGATAAACAAACCCATAGCTACATTTCAACCTTCTGACCAGGAGGAATTCCAAAATGTCCTCCACTTTCAGCATGACTAAGAAGCGTGCATTGATATTTATATGAGTGTTGTTTAGTTTTTTATTGTCCTATATTTTTCTTGGCTTTTCCTACATTTTGCGGTGCCTCATCCTCCTTTGCGGTTAGGAAACCCTGGTTCTTAAGGTCTGGTTGCCCTCCACGTGCCAAAGGCTCAGGGGTCTGCAACCGATGCAATGTTAAGCCAATGCCAACCAAACTGAAAATGGTAGGGGAGAAGAAAGCAGAGAAGGTGGCAAAGGGGCATCGGTTGTTCTGCTGGGCAAGGACAACCTGCCAGTTTGAGAGGGAAACCCAGCATGTCCATTTTACATACCAGGCAGATCCTGGCATCATTCTGGAAAATAAAAAGGGTCCCTTATAGGGCGAAGAAGGAGGTGTTCAAAAAACTCAATGGAGCCTCAGACGAGTCCAACAGATGAGTCCAATGCACCTCCGAAGAGCTGTGCCCACAGTGCCCTAGTAGGCATTGGAGAACTCTTGCCAATGCCTTGATACCCAATGGATGGGCCCAATGCACCTCCAAAGGGTCCAGTGCCCA
>NW_024803835.1:0-6519 GCF_019175285.1 Sceloporus undulatus | reverse complement strand
TGAGAGCTGAACAAGAACCAGCAGACTCCAGAGAAGATTGGAAGACATCTTCAGCCAATTCTCAGAGCTACTGGTCAAACTGGTTGTTCTTCCGCTGACCAGGGGGGTGAGAGTGAAAGCCAGGAGAAGAGCTGCAACTCCCATCATCCCTAACATAAATCTCCAAACTTATTGTGTCACCAGATCCTACCCTGTTGAATTGCTGGGCATTGCCCCAGAATATGTGGTAATGATTCAGCTCTTGCCTCACATTTTCTACATTTCACAGTGTTATCTTTTCCTCTTCCCAAAAATTCCCTAGTTGGGTACACATAAGATCTCAATTTGAGTGCCGTGATGTACTGTATTCTCTCTCAGTCATGTCCTTTCCCCTTTTGATCCAACTATTAATAATAGAATCATTAACAAAAATAGGAACTGCACTAGATTGACATGGGAACTCTTTCCACCTCTGCATGGCTTTCTTTTTGGTATCATCTGGAACCTTAAATTTCTTTCTGTTATTGTTATTAACCTATAACAATAATCAACTATATCCTTTTCAATCATTAAGCTCTGCAATCTTAGTCTCCTCAATTATATCCCTCCTTGGTGGTGCATCTTCGGTACCTTCAGCTGCTAACCAATACTTTTCAATTTCTTTAACAATACTCAATTCCATAGCTATATTTTTAATTATCACATCAAAAGATTCTATTTTTGTACCAATTTACATCTCAATTCCATTATGATTTGTTCCAATTTAGTGATATTAGGCCTCCATCCGTATTTCTTGCATAAACAAAATCTGTACATGTAGAGGCTGGCAAAAGCAGCCACAGTTTGACTTCAGCCCGTATCCTGTCATCTAATTTCTTTAGCGCCTATTTGGATATACACGATTGTTCATTTAGGTATAATAGCCTTGGTATCATATAATTCTGTAACATCTCAATTTTTTGTGTTGGTTTTAGAGCCTCCTTATCAATTCTCTTAATCCAATTATCAACTGTGCTTATCATATCCGTTTTACAGATACCCACGCAAGGGTCACATTTGACTCCCAAATAACTAATCTCTTCCCAGGTTGAATCAATTTTATCTTTAAAGGCAAATGCTTTAGCAATATCTACTCACTCAACTATTACAAGGATAGCCCCATTTTGAGTTATTTAGAGATGGACCAAGTCTATTGCGGCCCATCTGCTCATATTTTAGGTCCGACATTATTGTGACTGCTGCATGACTCCCGTTTCTCTCCATGTTGGTATTAGCGTTTCACAGGGTGCTAATCATTACAAGATTATTTCCACTGTCCCATAGGGAATCATAGATTTAACATTTTATTACAATAGAGGATAACATAAAGACAGTTATAAAACAGATAAAAATGGCAAGCATGACCCTCCCTGGGCAATCTTACCCATTTTCGAAAATTCTTAGCATAGCACCTGAATATTGTAAGGTTCTTCTCACAAACGTCTCTGCCAGATAAACTGCTCTACTCCTAGTTATTCCAAGGTGGTCCACTATGGCGAAGTTACCCCTAGGCCACTTCCCCCTTGCCCACAGACATGGTGTTTACTAATGGTGTGTACTTATCACACTCAACTATCATGGGGATAGTTCCGTTTTGAGTTGTTTAGAGGTGGACCACGCCTCAAGCGGCCCATCCGCTCATATTTTAGGTCTGCGTCAATGTGACAGCAGCATGACTCCTGTTTCTCACCATGATGGTATAAGTGTTTCACAGGGTGGTAATCATTACGAGATTCTTTTTCCACCATCCCATAAGGACAAAGAAAATTTGATCTTACAAATTTTGTTACAAAAGAGGGCACAAAAGACACAGACAATTAACAACACAATTAAAAATGGTAAGCATGAACTTCCCTGGGCTATCCTTATCCATTTTCAAACATTCTTAACATTGCACTTGAGTACTGTAGGGTCCTTCTCACTAGTGTTTCTGCCAGATGGACTGCCCTATTTCCATTTATTCCCCAACAATCTCAACACCAAATTGGTTCTTCATTATCTCTCTAAGATCCTTTCTGCTATCTTCCTAGTTATCTCATCTGAGGATATGGCTATTTTTGCGCTAATTTACACCTGAGCTCAATTATAGTTCTTTCCAGTCTTGTAATGCCCAGGCTGCCGTCTTTATTCTTTGCATAAATGAATTCCGTACAGGTGGAAGCTGGTAAATGCAACCATTTCTTAACTCCAATTCTTATTTTGTCATCCATATACCAGTCTGGGTATCATAAATTTCTGCAAAATTTCAATTTTCTGTGTCGGTTTTAGGGCTGCTTTATCGATCTTTTGCATCCAATTTTCTACCATATCCATGGTGTCTGTTTTACATATCCCAACCCAAGGATCACATCTAATCCCAAGATATTTAACCTCATTCCCTGGTTGGATCCACTCTATCTTTTCTACTCCTATTTCCCATTCTTTAACATTATTCACAACATAGGAGTCCTTTGTAGGTTTCAAATAGAAACCTCTAGTTTTAGCAGCTTGGATTTTTAAACCGGAGTTTTCACTAAATTTCTGCAAGATCCCCAAATTCTTATACATCTTTTCATAATCACTACTTAACAACACAATCTCGTCAGCAAAGGCAAGGGTGCATATTGACCAGTCCTCCTCATGTATTCCCCCACCCCTTTTCTCAATTTCAATGATTAATGGATCAATTGCCAGATTAAATAGCCATGGTGACATAGGGTCCCCTTGTTTAACTCCTTTGCCTAAATTTATCCTTGGTGTACTGCCTTCCTTCAGTGTGAATTCGGTTGTAGCATCACTATATGCACTCATAACAAGATTAATCATATGCTGGTCCATTCCTTTTTTCCTTAGAACCCACCTAATATGATCATGGGACACTGTGTCGAAAGCCTTAGCTATATCAATGAAAACAACTCCTAACTCCTTTTTCTCTTCCTTGGCCCGACTAATAATTTTCCTAAGAAGCCATAAATTTTCCGCACAACCATTTGACTCGATAAAGCCTCTCTGCCTGACATTAACAGGGCATGCTGTTTTAATTCTTGCTGTGAATGGGATCATGCTTCCTGTGAAGGACTAGTACGCAGTCTGGGGGTGCTCCTTGACTCGTCGCTCCACCTTACATCTCAGGTGGATGCGACAGTTAGGAGCACCTGTTATCAGCTTCGGCTGATACGTCAGCTGCATCCCTACCTGGGCCGGAGGGACCTTGAAACTGTTGTACATGCTCTGGTAACCTCTCGTTTGGATTTCTGCAATGCGCTCTACATGGGGCAGCCCTTTATATCATACCCGGAAGCTGCAATTAGTGCAGAATATGGCAGCACGACTGGTCACTGGTACATCCAGGGCCAGTCATATAACACCGGTCCTTAAAGACCTACACTGGCTGCCTGTTCGCTTCCGGGCGCAATACAAGGTGCTGGTTATCACCTATAAAGCCCTAAATGGCTTGGGCCTAGGATACTTAGAGGACTGTCTCTCTCCATACAATCCGCCCCGCACACTCAGATCATCTGGGCAGCAATTGTTAGGAGCTCCAGAGGTTCGATTAGTCACCACCACTAGGAGGGCCTTCTCCACCTCGGCCCCCAACCTCTGGAACTCGCTGCCTGTCGAGCTCTGCTCGGCCACCTCCCTTGTCCAATTTAAGAAGGGGTTGAAGACCTATCTCTTCGAGCAGGCTTACCCCTGACTCCTGCCCCTGGATGCTTTCTCCCCTCTCCTTCGTCAGCATTGTCTAGCTGGCATGAGTTTGGGTTTTGGGTTGTTTGTTATTATTTATGTTTTAACTGTTTTGGATTTTATTGTAATGTATCTTGATGTAAACCGCCGTGATTTTCTTAGAAGGGCGGTATAGAAATAATTTTTTTATTTATTATTATTATTAATATTCTCGAAAAAAAAGTCTGAGAATTATTGAGCTGATAGTTAAAGGTCTCCAGTTATTAATATTTCTCCGTTCTTCTAAATTAAATGTTTTTAGGTATTAGAATTGACCTGCTTTCCTTAATTATTTTTGGGATCTTTCCTACTACTAGCCATGCATTAAACAACTCCACTAGTATCTGTTTACACTCTTCTTTTTGTATCTCTTTCGCTGTTATATTGTCTGGACCAGTGGCTGTTCTCTTTTTAATTTTCTTCATGTTTTCTTATACCTCATTAAGAGTTATTAATTTATCAAACACAATATTATTCGCACTTTCCTCACATTCAAAATTCTCTAGTACTTTTAATTCACTGATTCCCACTTTTATCTATAATTTTCATATACATCTATCCTTTTCAGCTTTTTAATTCACCATCCAATACATATTTGGCTACGGCTG
Source organism: Sceloporus undulatus (assembly GCF_019175285.1). Classification (NCBI taxonomy): domain Eukaryota; kingdom Metazoa; phylum Chordata; class Lepidosauria; order Squamata; family Phrynosomatidae; genus Sceloporus; species Sceloporus undulatus. Next base: position 2,188 of record NW_024803835.1, on the reverse strand, counting down.
CTTTATGGTATATCTGTTGAATTCTTTTATAAGTTATCCTTTTAATTGCCCTCTTTCTCATCCAATTTCTCTTCTTTCTCTTTGTTACCTTTCTTCTCCTATTATTATTACCTTTTATATTTTCCAAAATCTCTTTTTTTGTTATCTCCATTATCTCAATTGCCTCTTCCTTACTTTTTAACCATGTTTCCATTATTTTCTTAACATTCTGGCTTTTAAACTCTCCTATTTCAACCCACTCTTTAACCTTCTTTTTAAATCCACCCTCCAGACCCACCACTTTCTCTTCAGCCCCCCCCCCCCTCCACTAGAGGGTGGGGGGATTGGAGAGCAAGCCGTGAACTCTGGCAGGAGGTCAACCTCTGTCTTACTATTCTTTATCCTTTTACTCTCTATCGCTCTCCTTTTATCACTAATTTGTTTAGCTGATTTTGTTCTTAATTCACTTTCTATTAATTTGTTGATATTTTTATGTCACTCATATTTAAGCCATAATAGTTCTAATTGTTCTACTTCTTCTTCTGACTAGCAACTCTTATGTTTCCCTCTCTTATTTTCTCTCATCCTATTTTGCATCCTATCTACCTCTTTATTTATTCTATCCCTATATCTTTCCTCAAGGTGCCTATGCCTTTTTTGTTGGGACAAACCGATTTGCATTTTAAATTTCTTCCCACAATGAGCACATTCTAAACAATCTCCTTCACTGGTCTCATCACCCCTGCCTTTGCATTTAAACATATGTACCAGGGTTGAGTGAACCCTTTCATCTTTCCGTGTCACAAGTCTTACAACCGTACAATACTTTCTTTCCTCCATGAATACCCTTAATGTGTTTATCTAGCGCTGTTGGTTTCCCTACGATTTCACAACAAAAAGGACAAGCAGGCTTTTCTTCTCCCAATTGAATTACCACACTATATACCTGACTTTCAGTTATTACATCCCTCTCTGCTACTATTCATTTCTGGGGAACATTACTCGTTTCTCTTCTTTCATGTATCTTTCGCATTTTCCCATCTAACCGTTATATCAATTACAATAGCTTCTTCACTTCTTACAAATACCAAGTCAGGTTTCCTTAAGATATTCATAGTGTTTACTAATGGTGTGTACTAATAGGAAGAACTGCAACGGCAGCTCTCTTTTTTGAGTTTTTCAGAGATTGACCATGCCTCTAGCGGCCCATCCGCTTTTGTTTAAGGTCCACGTCATTGTGACAGCTACATGCTCCTGTTTTTCGCCATGTTGGAAATAGCGTTTCACAGGGAAGTAATCATCACGAGATTCAATTCCACTGTCACGAAGGGAACATATAACAAATTTCAGTCTAAAATTTATTCCATATATATATATATATATATATATACACACACACACACACACACACACACACACGATACCAACAGAATAACACATAAATAAAAAGGCAAGCATGATCCTCCTTGGGCGAATTTATCCATTCTCAAACATCTTTAACATCATTCCTGAGTATTATATAGTTATTCTCATAAATATCTCGGCTAATCAGACTGCCCTATAACCTTTTATATGCAAATGGTCTAATACCTCAAAATTGCCCTTAGGCCATTTCCCTCTGGTTCCACAGACGAACCCATAAAAAGACACCCTATCGACACCAAATTGCTTTTTCACTATCCCCTTCAAGTTTTCATAGTAACATACTTTTAGCAGCTTTTTCCAATGTATCTACTTCATTTTCCCATCTCACGGTAATGTCCACAACAACCGCTTCTTTCTTTCCTACAAACACCAAATCTGGTTTTCTTAGAATGTTCTCACTATTCCTGAAATGTGCTTCTCTATGTACTGTCCAATTAGGGTTGCCATAAGTTGGGACCTCCAAACCGGGACAAATGTAGGACACAATTTTCAAATGTAGGACACATTTTAAAAAATGGAGGACATGCAAAAATGATGCTTTTGTTTTTAAAAAAAATCATATAAATGCATGTTTCTTGGGCATGGTCAAAATGGAGGACATTTGGCATTATTCCTAGACAGATGGCAGAAATGTGCTTCCCTTTCTGGCCAAAAACCAGAAGAGGAGGAAGAATAGAAGAAGCAGAGGAGGAGGAAGAAGAAAAAAGAAAAGGAGGAAGTGTAACAGAAATTTCAGGAAACTTAAGATTTCTAGGTTTTGCAGAGCAAGGAATTCACAAGAGGA
>NW_024803834.1:0-6526 GCF_019175285.1 Sceloporus undulatus | reverse complement strand
ACAGCATGAATTTATATTTGGTTATTGGAATTCTGCATACTTCCCCCACAAACCCCCAGCCCCAATTCACTTCACTTCATTTAACTTTGGATGTTTCTAATTTATAGTTGGATATTTTGTGATAATAGAGCTATTCCCACCAGCATAAAATATTTTTAATTACTGAAATGGTATAAGGAGAGCTTTAAGAGAGGGATTGTGGTAGCCCAGGATCAAGGGATAAAGACAGGCTTGGGTTTCCCTGTAAACATGCAGCATTTTCATTGTTGTCATATGAGCATAGGAGCATAACATGTGTCTTTGTGTGTGTGTTCATGCTCTCCCACTCAGATAGCTCTGTCAGTCAAAATGGAAGTGCTGCTTTCAGCCATGCCTCATATCTGGATTTACCCTCCCTTATTTTTCTGATGATCCTATTCTTTTTGAAGGAGGAAGAAAGTGTAGCTGGATAGGGGAACTCTCCATTCCACCATACTGAGTTTCAAAGGCACATGCCAAAAGAGAAAGGAATAGACAGTATGGCATGCCATTTCTGGATAGTCTCCTTCTTTCCTCTTTTTCATCAGTTGTCTGTATTTGCCTATATATAAAACACTTCACACATTTGTAACCAGTATTGCATGGTGAATTTGAATTTGTTGGTGCCCTGAATTTATTTTCTGAAGCATTAGGGGATTGGTAATAGCTCCTTACATTTGCTTATCTATTCTGTTCACAGCTAGGAACATTATCTGTAGTGTTTCTTAGCTTCTCCATATAGACTGTGATCAAAATTTTACAAACATATGTGAAGTTGAAGGCTTTCATGGCCAGCATCCATAGTTTTTTGTGGGTTTTTCAGGCTATGTGGCCATGTTCTAGCAGAGTTTCTTCCTGATGTTTCACCAGCAACTGTGGCTGGCATCTTCAGAGAATGTTTGCCTGGAAAGGACTTGGCGATATATATTGTGTAACATGGAAAGGCAGAAGTGATTTGCATGTGTATTGTTTGTTGCTGATGGCAGTCCTCAGGGTATGAGGGTCTGCACAATAGGATTAATGTCTGCTTGATTAGTGCTCATTGTCTTCTGGGAAACCCCTGACCCTGGGAGATTTTTCATTTGCATTTGTTGAGTCTTTATTTTGCTATCTTATTTTGCAACATATCTTTACAAACACATGTTGCAGTCCTCAAAGGATTTGGGGTCTCAGGGGCAGGACACATACCATATATACTAGCGTAGGAAGCTCCTGAAGTGCATTATTTGGGCATGAATATATCTGGTCATGTCATTCTCCTCCTCCTCCTCCTCCTCCTCCTCCTTTGGAGGAGTTGTATAAATCTTTGTACTGTAAATTGTTGTATTTACTTCCAATTTTCTTACCAATGGCTACACATGATATAAAGTTATACGCCCCCTACATGATTATAATACATACCTCTACTACTCATTTACTTCTACTAATTATTAAAACCCACAGTTATTATAATTTTGCTAGTCATTGTTAGCCAGTCCTCTTATTCTGGGATTGCTGTAGTCATCCACTTAATTCTCAGGACTTCAACATAGGAGCTTATTGCCTGGGCAAATAAACTGGCTTATCTTTTTCAGCTTTAATTCTGAATTTGGAATGTTCCCAGATGTTATCATAACTCAGTTGCCACAAATCTAGCCAAGATGCTGCTGCCCGGATACATCCCAGGTAGATACCTTGCTCAGCCAGCACTTTTTTGAATTTGGGGAGTTTCTGACTTGAAAAATTGGCTGGCTGAGTGAGGCTTTCACCCAGGATGCATCCGGTCGGCAGCATCTCGGCTAGATTGGTGGTGATTTAGTTATGATAATATCCGGGGGCATACCAGATCTGAAGTCGGACAAGGTAAGACGGCTTATTTGCCGAAGCGATAAGCTCCATAGAAGCTAACCTTTTTTTAATGTCTTGAACACATAAACACTTAAATTTCTTACCTATCTGTCCCATTAAGACCTTCCTTTTTCGTCAGGTTTTTTCCGCATGAGCACCAATGTTACTCTATTCCCCTTTGATGATGTATATTGTCAATCCAGCTATTACATGGTTTTATGGTTTTAATCTATCGTAGCTCTGTATAGTCTTGGTCTGTTCATGTTGGTTTCTTGTTTGTATGGAGGGTGGGTTTGCACTTTGTTGAGATATTATTGTAACCATTGTTTTGTGGAATTTTAATGTTGGAAACCGCTGTGATCTGTATTGGAATAGCGGTATACAAATAAATATTATTATTATTATTATTATTATTATTATTATTATCCCAACCTAATTTTAAATTCCCCCTTTTCATTTGCCATCATCTTAAATCATCTTTATAAATTAATTTATTTTAGCTCATCCTCTTCTGTAAATTAGCTATATTCTTCTACATATTTCCAGCTCTACAATATAGGACTTTATCATATGGGGGAAATCAGGGGATTAAGAAGGCATTTCCCAGGACATTGGCGTAATCACCAAGAGAAGATTTATCCTGGGAAGAACCAGGAATGCTCCAGCAACAAATCATTCATGGGAAAATTTTCCTGCGGTCATGCAAATGTCCTGGGAAAATACCTTTTACACCCTGATTTCCCCCCGTATGATACTGTCCATACTCATATCAATATCACTTGTTAATGTATAACATGGGAGTTAATTCAAAATGTTTTTGAGGCAAAATTAGGTATTCTAAAAGTACTTTCATTTTTTTTAAAGAATGGTTTAACGACAACAAATTTAAACACATCTTATACAAATCCAGGTAGAATCTAACAGAACCCTGAATTTTAAATTATTTTAATTGATATCGTTGATATATATCATGCATATATGTTTATCTCCAACTTTCTGGCTCACGTACTGTTACAGTGAGATACAATGGCTCCATACAGACAGGCCAAAATAATGCTGGTTCGAGTCACTTTGGAGGTGTGCTGTTTAAATGATGCATACATACTAAGAGTCCGGAAGTTGCGCCAAAGCTGTGCTCCAGTCCTTAGGACTAGATCTTGGCTTTGGCGCGGCTTCCGGATTCTTAGTACACATGCATCATTTAAATAGCATACCTCCAAAGTGACCCGAAGCAGCTTTATTTTGGCCTGTCTGTATGGGGCCTACATTAAGACAAACACTTCATTTTTAAAATGATATAATAAGCATATTAAGCCCGAACACCCTAGTTTAAAACTCAAAATTATAATAATATAATATAGAAAAAGGGAAGGTTCAGTGAACAAATTCAAAGCTTGCTTAATAATTACCCAGGTGCCTTCATTTATTCTGTTTCATAAAGCTTATGCTGAAGACATCACCTTGTCAAAGACAGGACCAGGTAAATCTTCAATCTGCACCTCCCTGGAGCATAATTCTGTCATTTTTAGTATAACTAGGTCTGCAATTGACACCAAGGAGTACTCCGAATTTAATTACCTTACAGTTTTACAATTGCAAAAGGGAGCACTGGTAACTTTTTGCAATTTAAGGCCATTTCTCCTTAATTATGATGTAGCGATAACTCAGATGGTTCCTGTCAAAAACAAATGAAAGTCTAAAGTGAGTTGATATCTTTTAAAAATTAAAACTAGGGGTAAGCCACATGTGGGCCTGAGATTCTGCTTCTACAACCCACTCCAGAAAACCTGCCCTCTATTATTCCCTACACTACTTCCATGTAAGTAGACACCCTCACTTATTGCATTTGTGAGCAGAATTGAGCTATCCGGAGCCCAACAAATTGGGCTGGCATGAGCTGACTCTGTGTGTGTGAGAGAGTGTGTACATGTAAAGGTTTCTGATCCTGAAAACTGCTCGGGTGAGGATGATAGTCTACACTTTTCCTTACCCCACTGAAGCTACTCAGAATTGTTGGTAAAGGGATAAGTTAAAAAACCTCCTAAATGACAATGAGTTTTCTGGCAGAGGATTGTAAATAACCCCTCTTGGCAGTTAAAGTGGAATCATAGTGCCATAATTGTGTGGTGTCAAAGGGCCCTTTGTTGCACATACTGAACATCAGTAGATGCATCTTTCTCACAACTGTAATTTGTGGTGATGTTTTTCATTTCTTACCATTTTACGTCTAGCAGAATTGATCCATGACACTGGCCTGAACTTTTTCAGCCCTGGGAATGATCTTTCTAATCCCCCTCTCCCTGTTTTCTTTAAATCAAATTTTCAGTTGCATTATGAATGTGCTGCCATCCTTCTGGATGCTGTCTCTTGATAATAGGATTGCTAACAAGACAAACAACCTTCCAACTTCACATCAGGGGCTGACAGAACTCTTTGTTGGCATAAAATGTTTACACAAACGTGTAGCTTTCCCCCAGAGTACCTTTAAGTAATTAATCCTTGTGAGCCCAACCTCAGCAAAGTGCTGAATTAATATTAGCTTTTTATATAGCCCTGTCATAAAATCCTTTTATTGCCAATCCTTCTAAATTCATATGGAATCAGAAGTGAAAAAATTCTATCCAACTCCCTTCTCACCCAGGTATTAACATTCAGCATCTCCCAAGTGATCCTTTTGTATTTTTTAAAAAGCTACTTTTTGTCAATTGCAGCAAAACCAATAAAAGTTGATGATGTGGCATAGGATTCTTTTTGGCTTGTATTACATTTACAGGGGTTTAAAAAGTATGAGAGTTGCAACAGTACCAAAATAATTAATTTGTATTCCAAATGTTTGGTCCATGATAAATTCAATTCTTTCTTTCCTCAGACCACTCCACTCACTCTTCTTCATAAAAAATGCTCTCCTGTAAATGTCCTTTTTTGCTTTCTCAAACCCTAGCCTCAGATCTCCAAATTATATATGACATGCTTCATTAAATAAACAACCAGGAAAAGAATAAGGGAATAGGGATGGAAAGGATACTAAAAATATTTAGAAAATGGTCACAAAATGTGTTTCATAAGTGTCAAGAAACCATGATGAGGAGAATTCTGGACTGGTGAGAATCTTTTCAGTTTGGGACTTATTCTGCATAAAATACTATTTTCTGTTACCCTCTCCCCAGAGTTTAGAAAATGTCACTTTTTAAGATAATATGTTAACATTACTTTCACAAAAAACAAAAACAAAACCTGATTGCCATTACTGCTTTTTTAAAAACAACTTTCAGCAAGTAAAATATTATGTTTCTCATTAGAAACACATTAATTTCTTCCAAATGTTTACTTGTTTACTTTGAACAAGTAAATTATGTTTCTTGTTAGCAACACATTTCATTTCTCCCAAATTTGCATGAAAAATCCTCCCAAATGATTCCCCTAGATTAGAATAACATGTTAACATAACAAGTAATGCTACTCATTGCTCAGAACACTGATGTAGTCATTAAATACTTGAGGTATTGACATTGGCCCCTTCTGGTTATAAAAGGAAAAATAGTGAGTGGTCTTGTCACCTTCAACACCTTACTTCCAAGTTTTAGCTGCAGGTTGTCCATCTCTGCTTTAGGCTGAAGACTAGATACCAGCCAAAACCCCTTTCTAGAATGCAACTGTCACCCTACATCACCATAGATACTACAGTTAATTATGTTTATTGTATACCCTTACTACTTTGGTATAAATCCCTACAGGGCTTGTGCCTAGGATGCAGGATTGAGAAGGAGTATAACAAACTCTGGACAATGGTGACAGTGGAGCATGCTGCCTCAGAGAGTAGTGGAGTCTCCTTCTTTGGAGATTTTTAAACAGAGGATGGATGACCATCTGTCTGGAATGCTTTGATTGTGTTTTCCTGCATGGCAGGAGGTTGGACTGGATGGTCCTTCCAACTTCAGGAGTCTGTTATTGTATGAATATATTTTTCTGGATTAATCACCGTCTGTTTTTTTCAAAGCCAGTTACTTGATTTCTTGAAATTTCTTCGGGACATAGTGCATAATGTACAGTGGGCCCTTGATATCTGCTGGAGATTGGTTCCAGGACCCCCCCCCCATGGATAACAAAATCCATGGATGCTCAAGTCCCATTAAATACAATGGCATTGCAAAATGGTGTCCCTTATATAATATGTCAAAATCAAGGTTTGCCTTTTTGAAATTATACCTTTTAAAAAATATTTTCAAACCGTCTATGCTTGAATCCATGGATAAAAAAGGAGGGCCGACTGTAAGTCTCTTTGGTGTATAGCAGTGGTTCCCAACCTTTGGGTCGGGACCCCTTTGAGGGTTGAATGACCCTTTCATGGGGGTCACCTAAGACCATTGGAAAACACCTGTTTAATTACAGTTATGAAGCAGCAAAGAAAATAATTTCATGTGTTTGGGTCACCACAACATGAGGAACTGTATTAAAGGGTTGCGGCATTAGGAAGGTTGGGAACCTTTTGTATAGTGTATTTGTGTGGCATGCATATGAAGGGAGGAGTTTTCCTGAGCTGTTTTATATTAATTTAAGGTGGACACAAAATAAAACATTTTGTGCTTGTTGGGTACAGATCTCAGAAAGTAACACTGAACTTATCAGGGTCAAATTCATTTTATAATAATAATAATAATAATAATAATAATAATAATAATAA
>NW_024803833.1:0-6530 GCF_019175285.1 Sceloporus undulatus | reverse complement strand
ATTCTAATAAATCACTCCAAGATCAAATCAAACCTGAACTTTCCCTATATGCTGGGATGATTAAACTGAAACTGTGGTACTTCACACATTTTATGAGAAGACATAACTCATTAGAAAAGTTAATAATGCTTGTAAGGTAGAAACCAGTAGGAAAAGAGGAAGACTGCAGTACAGGTGGATGAATTCAATCATGGAAGTCACAAACCTGAGTTTGCAAGACCTAAGCAGGGCTTAGATTTAAACCTAACAGGTAAGTCTCTGAGATACTGTATATTCTTACTTGTCCTGATAGGATCTTCAAAGAGCAGCACCTGCAATGCTTAAGTCCATCATTGTCCCCCACTCCAAGCCTTCAAACCTCCCCACTGTCTTTTCAAGCATTTCGTGTATTTATTGCATACATCTCACATATTATTATACATTTGTTCTCACTTATTCTCGTGTTGCCTTGTAAACCAGGTGGGGTATGCTATTTTAGCTAAATAATCAATCCAGAGACCTCATTGAGTCTGAAACAATACAGCCTGATGATGCCACACTATTAACAGTTTCCACTGTAACTACATCCAAACTTACTATCAAAATACTGGAACTGCACAAAGAGAAACTTTTTAAAAAAGAGTCACAGAAATTACAAAACTGTTTTTTAAGTCAGCCAAGTTGACTGATCCTCAATATAAACAGTGAGGCCAGAACAGGAAAAAGAGGCTGAAAATGTGGTTTTGTTTACCCAAGTTGTAGCTTGCTCATTTTAGTTAGGGGCAGTAACTAAGCACTGTGAATATTTCTTAAACTGAGGTTGTTGGTGTTTCTGAAATACTCCTAATTCTATCAATTTTGTTCTCCACTCAACCCATCTTGTGTCCTCTTCTTGTCAAACACAGTTCACGGTCACCCCCAAATGGCTACATAATACATAAGGTTGATGAGGGCTAATAACAGTTTTAGGAAATCATATGTAGTATTTCTGGTGGTTTTATTGTTAATATTAAGACTTTTTTCAAACATCCAGATAATAGGCTCTGAGTATCCCCTAGGAAGGGACAGCCGAGTCCACCCCAACTTTACACAGATTCCATCATACAGTAGGCACATTACAGCTGTTTATTGGAAGCCATGGTAAACAAGGGATGTCACAATTATCCTATCTACAGTCTTCACACATCTACAAACATATGGAAACCCCACTCAAATGAAAATGGGAGATCTCAGATACTTCCAGAGTCCAAGGCAGTTCATCAGATTGTGTTTCCAGCTTGTTTTAAAGTCTAATACTAGGAGCTTATCCCATTAACAAATAAACCAGCTTACCTCTTCTGGCTTGAATTCATGATCTGGGATGCCCCTGGATGTTATCATACCTAAATTTCTGCCTATCTAGCCAGGATGCCATCACCTGGATGCTTCCCTGGTTGAAGCCTCACTCAGCCGGCCAATTTTTGAAGTCAGTCAGGTGGCAATTTGGGTATGATAACATCCGGGTGCATCCCAGATCCTGAATTCAAGCTGGAAGAAGTAAGACGGCTTATTTGTTACTGGGATAAGGTCCCCAGTTTCATCACCAAAAGTGATTTAAGAAGGCTCTGGATCAGTTAATTCAACTAAAGCAGTAGACAGAATGGCCAAAAAAGAAAAAGGAAAACTCAACCAACTGACAAGAAGAAAAAGAAACCAAATCTTCCAGAAAACTACAAAAAAGCAATTAAAGAAAAGCTAAGATGCTGAGTATATTTTCAGCTCTGCAAAGGTTTCCTATTGGGGAAAATATTCCAGGATTAGGGAGGAACATATATTTATCTTGATAACAAGTTTTTGTTTTGTTTTGTTTTGTTTTTAATTGCCTTCAGGTCACCTTTGACTTATGGTAAAACACTTTGTCATCAGCAACCCAGCTAAGGTCTTGCTATAAATTCCACCAGCACTATTCCACACGTCCTACTCCATACAGAACAACTTGGCTCTCTGCTATGTTGACTATAAGACTACATGTGCATGGCAGAACTAATGCAGTTCGACACTGCATTGCCATGACTCAATGTTATGGAATTCTGGCATTTGTAGTTTTGTGAAGTATTTAGCCTTCTCCATCAGAGAGCTCTGGTGCCACAACTAACTACAAATCCCAAGATTCCATACCATTGAGACATGGCAGTTAAAATGGTGTCAAAGGGCCCAAACAGACAGGGCAAAATAAAGCTGCTCAAGGTTACTTTGGAAGTATGCTGTTTAAATGATGCGTGCATCCTATGAATCTGAAAGTCACGGCTAAGCCATGTTCCAGTCCACTTTGGTGCAGCTTCTGGCCTCTTAAGATGTGTGTCATTTAAGCAGCATACCTCCAAAGTGACCCAAAGCAGCTTTATTTTGGCCTGTCTGTCCTGGCCCAAACTGAATTATTTCTGAAGTACAGATGAAGCCAAAGAGACCAAAGGCATGGCCATGGTATGATATCTGACTATTCACAAACCCCTTGAACTGAACCACACCAGCTATGCTTTGAAGAATTTCATTTATTAACATCATGAAACGTACTATCACAGTACATTCAAATAAGCAAGAAAAGTTGTTCTAGTAATCAAACTGTTTCTAACCCTTAACACAAATACTGTAAATAGCTTCTTTTATGTGCTATAGCAGCAATAATGGAACTAGAATCAGATGTCTTTCTACCTGGTAAATGGATACCATGTATGTCATATAACATTCCTATCTAACTCCTGTTGAAAATCCCTGCATAGGACATCACCAAGCACTTAAAGAGCTTTGCCTATGAAATTGGCACAGTGGCCAAGCAAGCATGAGGATATTAGCAGCGTTAAGTGAAGGTCAGTTTTGCACTCAGGGAAGGAGGTATATAAATGCCTAGTTGATACAGTTGCCAGATCTCAGGGCGTTGACTCTATTCTCCAGTTCTCAGGAGAAGGGACAAGAATCTTAGGACAAGAGTACTGTCTTGATAAGAGAGCGTGTGTATTTGTGTGTGTATTTTCCTCATTTGTTAAGTCTAGTGCTTCTGATCTGAATGGAATATGCTTGTTTATCTGTGGTTGATGTTTCAGGTATGATGTTTAATAACATTGGCAGGCTCCACACATGTGACATCAAAGGGAGTCATTCCTAGGTTTCAGGTTTTGAAGATGAACCCAGGATAATCCTGGCCTGTGTCATAAGGGGAAGGGCCCTGATTCAGTCCCCAGCATCTCAAAGGGATCAATAAATATCTGGCCTGAACAGTAGAGAGGAATTGGGTAGGGAGGAATTATTGAAAGGAAATTTCTTTAGTTCCTAAGTAACCGATCTTTATTTTTGTGAATACATGAAACCTCTTGCTGTTATTGTTGTTTTGTTTTTTGAGTTTTTTTATAATGAAAAAAATGACAACATTCAGTTTTGACTAACAAAATTCCAAGATTTGGAAGTCTTACCTTGAGAGAGTTTGCTGTTATGCTTTTTAGTAAACTTGAAAAAAATATTGATGTTGAACTTCCTCCACATCTCAAATCCTTTTTGCCAAAGAGCTATTTGTCCCAGGATTCTGTTAAATATGTTGTGGCTCATGTGCTGCACCCATAACCCATGTTGGGACCTATGGGAATGACGCGCAGTGTCCACCACGACCACCTGCAGAGTTCAACCACATCGGCAAGACGCCAAGAAGAAGGAATCTGTGAAGATGTCTTCAACTAATAATGACTCTTACAAGTCTTCACTCTAAACGAGGGCTTTAATCTTCCTTTGCAGTATTTACAACATAGATATACACAGTGTATTGAACATCCGTCTCTAATACACACTATTTACACCAACCAACAATTGTAACACAACTTCTGAGGTAGCCACATTAACACACAACCATCTCACTGCCTCTCAGTAACAGACACAGCCCACTCTCAACTGTCTCACTCTCCCTCAGTGACAGTTGAGAACTGACAGTTGACAGTTGAGAACTGACAGTTGACAGTTGCATCAACATTCCGATGATGCCCTGTTTGAATGCTGACACATTAGCTGCCACTGGAGCTGTAAATTATCTGCACAACAGCGCCCCCTAGTGGCCACACCAATGTCATTTCCTGACAAAATACTCAGCTAACGTACATCAAAGCACTCTAAATCAGCTCTGTAAGTCAATTTTTTCTCCATTATGATTCTATGTCTGCTATAATCAGTGTTTACACTAAGTGTCAGGGGTTTCTTTAATGTTGCCTTAGAAACATCACACTGTATTTTGCCAAGGGTTCACCTGGAAGCAAGAATTAGTTGCAGAGGTTCAGGGAGAAACAGATACCATCTCACTCAGTATATCACTTTTCAAAAATGCACCATGGCTTCCACGATAACTATTGGATTTTGGGGGGTGGGTGCTCCTAAGTGCCCTAACACTAACCATTGGGCAATAATTTTTTCCTGATTTTTTTTCTTAGGAATCAGTTATCCAAGAGCTGTCAAGCAGTAAGTGAACTTGATGTTGAACAAGTTGTGTGGGCTTGCTAGAGGAAGTATCAGACCCTGACCATTACTCTTGGGTACGGCCAAGCTTCTAATTCAAAACACACTTCAGTATTGTAGTCTTGTTTCCAAAGTCAGATCTCTCTCCAGATGAACAGCTGAAAAAATGTAGAGGGTGGAAGAAGAAAAAAATCAATCTGGAGGTAAGGCTGCCAGAATCAATCCAACATGAGCTAGCTTATGTCCTTCATGCCTGGATAGAAAAAAAAATTGCTACAAACATAGTACTTTAAGAATGATGTGGAGGAGAAACTATTGGAACATCCTAGATGATATCACACATCTTATTGTGTCCCCAACAAGTACATTCTGTGCAAGAGAAATGAGCATTGCTAATGTTCAGCCATCTCACATGATTATTTACAATTCATGCTGCTTACCATGTGTCTACAAAACGGGGCCTCCAAAGGTCAAGTCTGTACTGCCCATTCATGATATAAAATTGTGTATGCACACACATCAGTATGTGTCAAAAATGATTTCTCTGATCTGGCTCTATAAGTGTACTATGAAGTAGTTGCAACTGATGATTTTTACAGTAAAGTATTTTGAAGTTATTTGAATTTTGTTTATCAACAAGTTGTTGGTAGTTAGCTACAGTGACCTCTTCAGGAAAATGAATGAATGAAAGAAAAAAAGAAAGAAAGAAAGTTATACAGAATTACTGTTCTCTAGGCCAGTTTTCATTTCTGTGTTTTATTTCTGTTTTAGATTAATATGGTCCAAATAAATTTGCAAAATCTCACATAAAAATATTAAATTGCCTGCGCTTATAAATACATGTTTTCTGGTTCTTTTGTGATTTTTAGCTGCCTTAATAAGGCTTAACAACGTCCCAATTTAAGGGGAGCATTACTTTCCTGTACATGCTGCAGACACTGCTTCTTTATCTTTAATGAAGATTTCACACAATGCTAGAAATTACTCTAATAAACAACACCATCAACAACATATGCCTGTTTAGTATTAGCCTTCAGTGTGATCTAGCTCTTAATCTTATGAGTACAGCTTTGAGATCATGCCAAAGGAAATTTGCTAAGTGTCTGACACCTTATCTCACAATATTGTCCGCTGTTCCAGGTTTGTTGTCACCTTACATTTCCTCATACTTCCAGCACAACATAAGAATGAGTCTCACAGTTGTATAGAATGGATTTGCATCTATTTAGTTCACCATTTGGTTACCACAATTCAAAGGAGTTTACTGTATGCACTTTTCAGCCTGATCCAGATACAAGACAGGATCAGGCAGGAATGGGGGGGAAATGGGTTTTATTGCACACAAAATTGCTGCTGCTCTGCCACCCGACTATCACCCATCCCTCAGCTGTGCTCTGTAGGCCAATTTTGGTACTATGGAAAGCTTCTGTGGTAGCAAAATTGTGGGGAAAGGAGAAGGGCGGCAGAACAGCAGCGATTTTGTGTGCGATAAAACCTGTTTCCCCCCGTTCCAGCCTGATCCCATCCCGTGCCCGGATAGGCCTGAAAAGTGCATATAATAAACTCCTGAGAGATTACAAGAGATGGAAATACTGCACAATGACTTTCTGGTAGGAATCTCTCTATGCCAGGTTTCAAACATTAGTCCTCTGCTACAAGAGACATTTTGTTATGAGCAAGAAATATGAATATTAGACTTTTATGCATAAGGCAGGAAGCTATCTGTTCCCAGAGTTACGTGGAGCTTGTCTCCTCTTTGTTTGCTGCTTGGCTACATGCTTTCAGTTCCTTAGTCTACATGAATTGCTGAGAAGATATGCTGGACAGGATAGTGCTGGTGGCCTGGACCCATGTCTATCTTGGAAAAAGGCCAAGCTTCATTTCAAAAGTGAAATTGGGGGAAATAGAATATATGGGGAGGGATGGGGATTTCCCTCCAGCTCCCCCTCCTTCTTACAAGAAAATGGTTTTGTTGAGAGTAATCCGTGCTTAACTGTTTTCTCTACCTCCACTGAATGGAGACCTGCAAAATTGTCTCAGACTAGTAGATCTGGAATGGCGGTAGTTCCACCTGTCCTGAA
>NW_024803832.1:0-6536 GCF_019175285.1 Sceloporus undulatus | reverse complement strand
AGTTCACATAGAGCAGCCAGGTATAGTATAATAGCTACAAGGCTACAGTAAGCCCATCACCCCACACATCGCATTCCAGAAGTAAAGTCGCCCAAATATCTTTCTAGCTAGGAAAACCACTGTGGCAGGAGGATGTATTTCACTGTGGCTTTGTTGTTTATTAATGCTGCTTCTGGAAGCATCAGGGAGACACTTAAAATTTACAACCCTGAAGCTTCATGGCTACTATGTCTTTCATTCCCAGCTCCCAGGCCAATAATGACTGAGGAATGAGTAACTGAGGATTCATGGGTGCCTGAGGAACTCGGCCTCCAAAGCACATTTGTCACAGTTTTGGGAGCTTCTATGAAAGAAAATCTGGTTGTAGGGTTTTCTTCTTCATCTATTAATCTCCATTGTACCCACGGTACAATGACATAGGAAAATAACTCTTCTTTTTACAGGGTTGCCACTGTGGAACTCTAGAGTGTTCACCTTAAATGGGCAGGATATAAAGATCTCTCTATCGAGTTTTTTCAGATCCCACCAGCATTTCCTTCCCGTTCTTTTTTGGAATCAGCTTGTCAGGCTTTATGTTTTCTTCCCAGTTTCATATGATAGTGTTTTTTCCCCTATTTTGCAATTTTTTTTTGCACAATTCACCTAAACCTGTCCTCATTAGCTAAATTATATTTCCATCAGTTTGAATGATGCAGATTTTATCCATTCACATCTTAAAATAATTATATTGGATTATTTGGGGCTGTACTTTGTTTCTCAGAAATGCTTTATATGCCTTGCAGTGCTCTCCCTGCCACTGTGTGCAAAGACCATGAATCCATCTACCGTTCTCGATGGGAGAAATACTTCTTGGCCATCTAAATCAGAGGAAACATGTACAGATGTATGAGCATAGATCTCCTCAACAGAGCTCTATACAGTACACCAGTATGTAGTGTACTTTCCCATACTCTCTGAATACATGAATGGAGGAAAGCACTTCTACCACAGATGATGGCACTTGAGGGCATGGTCACAGTGCACACCAATGAGAGAGAGGCTGGACTCTCATTGACTTGCCCTTCAAAATAACATGCTATTTTTATGAGATTCTCTCTAAAGGAGAGGTTGAGACTAAGCAGCCTACAAGCTGACTGCAGTCCTTGGGGCATATTTTGTGGCCTTGAAAATCCCCTTCGATAACTTCAAAGATGCAATATCCCCCAATTTAATTTTTAATAATAATGTGGCGAAATTTTATTTAACCAAAAACACTCATTCTGTCACACAAGTGTGACAGTTTGACTTCCGTTCACTCCCCTCAACCCCAACTGAAATCACAGAAATCAGCTTTATTTTGGGCCATCTTTCAGAACTGGAAGTGATGCACCACCACCTCTGGTCATGTTGGCACTGGCCATGCCACCCATGGGAGGTGGGTGTGGGTTGGGGAAGATTTCCACCTCTGTACAGTTGTTCAGCCCTGCCTTAAGGAGATATGACTTGGAAAGATATTAAGCAATTTCCTTTCCAGAAAGAAAAGCTCTTTTTATTCTTATTTCTTCCAGCTAGGTTCCCACCCCTTCATTTAACCATTTGACCATGCAGCCTTGCTCACCTACCTGTATGTTTTTCAGTTCTGAGTTATAGCTCTAATATACTAATATTAGAATGTATGTAGGAATCTGGCAATTGGTTTGGGGGAAAAACACTGTAGGAAATGTTTCTTCTTATATCATCTGAACTTCATTTATTTAGTCATTTTAAAATGTATCCTCTCAGTTGTGGTGTAATGCCAAGTCCTGTACTCTGAAAAATATAACAGGATAATTAACTATAATGGGTTCTAATGAGAGGAATATGCCTCCTGTTAAAATGTCACTAGCTCTGTATTTTTTATTATACTTTATTCAAAACTTTTCGGTAACACCATTCTTCTCAGAGAACACTAAAGATAACTTTCAAGAAAGAAAACTGTGAAAAGCGCAGTGCTGGATTGTGGTCCATCTGGGGTACAATTGCTCTTATAGTTGCAGCTTGCCTAGGAGTGTAGATTATGGAGGATGAGGAGGAGGTTTAGGATTGACATATGTTTGCTTTACTGAGAATATTCCTCTATTTTAAGGACTGTCTGATCCAATCCCTATTTAGATATAATAATTAGAAGCAAGATAAAGGACATTGAACTTGCACACCTTCTGCTGAAGGACTGAGCAGGTACATAATTCACCTGGTCAACAGCCTGGAAGAATTAGCAAAAAGAGTGACTACATTAGCATTAGTTATTAATTTGAACATTTTAATATGTAAGCATTAACTTTAGTCACAGTGTGTGTGTGTGTGTGGGGGGGAGACATTACTAACACATTGCTAACTCATTATTTTGAATGAATTTTTAATTTAAAAATACACACAGAGAATTTGCCAAAACGATCCCAAATCCTCCCAAATGACTTTAAAGAATACTGCCTTTGAAATAATGAGTAAACATTGCCCCTAAACATAATGCATTAGCATTAATATTAAAACTCAGAAAGGGACACTGTTATGCTCTCATGACCCCAAAGAGTAATGTGCTACAGGTAACATTCTAATCTACTCACAGTCTTCCCCTCTAGGGTGAGATGCATTGTTAATTCCAGTTAAATTATATACAAATGTTTATTTCTCTCTATAAATTAGTATATGCAAATGAAAGTCTTCTTTTTCTCGGTGCTCTATTTCTTCTTTTCTGGCAATGGATAAGCAGCCATCTTAGAGTATTCTACATCTGGCAGACTACACTGCATTCAGATAGGATTGTAGGTGATGTGGTGAGTCATGAGATTTGAAGTCTGAATTGTAAGGAAAAAATCGGAATCTTTTCTTTGTTGTTCTTGTTAAATGCCTTTGAAAATGAGTAATCTCCAGACAGAGAAGGCCAGATATCTCATAAAATGACAAGTCCCAGTATTCCATAGCATTGAGTCATGGCAGTTAAAGCGGTGTCAAACTGCATTAATTCTGCAGTGTAGATTCAGCCTGAAAGAGTACGATTTGTCCAAGGTCACCCAGTGGGTTTTCATGGTTGAGTGGGGATTCAAACCATGTTTGCTTAAAATTTCAGCCCAATATTCACACCCCAACATCATGCTGGGTCTTGAATTAGAGTACATTTAAAGCATCTAAAATTTCCAGAAATCCTTAAAGGTAAATCCATATTGACCATGCAATAATAATCTGAACAAGATTTGGTTTGTCACTGTGGTGAAATCAATTCCAATTTTTCATGAATGATCAGGCCATTATTTTGCATGAATTATGAATAGATCCCCACATACACATAAGAAGGACTCTCAACTGTATATTGTGTGGGAATATTGATAATGATGGATATGTTGCCTTTTGGGAAGGCTTGTCTTCCATTATGGAGCTTTATACTAACAAATCCTTTCTAATCTTTTGACGAACCCCACAGTTCCTTTGAACACAGTTTGAAAACAAAGACCTATTCCCTGATGTACACAACTAGCAATAGATTATTAATTGTTTTCTAAATGAATACATGCCCTATCCATTGACATATGCTCATGTTCTCACCAATGTTCTGCTAGTCACAGAATAGCAGAGACCACTCTGAAAAGTAGTGTGGCAATTAAGACTGAACC
Source organism: Sceloporus undulatus (assembly GCF_019175285.1). Lineage (NCBI taxonomy): Eukaryota > Metazoa > Chordata > Lepidosauria > Squamata > Phrynosomatidae > Sceloporus > Sceloporus undulatus. The sequence goes on along the minus strand of NW_024803832.1, from coordinate 2,910 downwards.
ATTTAGTTGTCTGTCAGGTGGAAAGAGCCAAAATGCTTTCCTTTTGGATTGTGAATTTGGATTGTGAAAATTGTGATTTATAAATGATGAATTTTAAATGTGGATTGTTTTAATATGTGTACATCTTATTTGTTCTTTTAATTGATGTGTGTTTTAACTGATGTCTTTTAAACCAATGTTGTTTGTCTGTTATTTGTTGTTGTTCCCTATCTTGATCCATGGGCAGAGGCGAGTAAGAAATAATAAAGTAAGAAACAACAACAACAACAACAACAAGGATTCGATGACACAGAAGCCAATGACAGGTGTCCTACACAAGTACTCAGGCATCTGCTTGCATTTGATTGATTTCCATGCTTGGAGAGAAGAGAAAAATTACACACACACACACACACACACACACACACACACACACAAAATTTCTGCACATGAAATCACTCCAGCGCCTAAGTTTTCCAGTAACTTCAACTTGAAAACTATTGAATAACAGATAATAGCTGATATCCTGCTAATATGCGCATAAGGAAAGCTTATGCACATAAGGTGACTAAGGGGCTCCAGCTGCTCCTTTTACAGCCAGATTGGGGCTGCAGCAACCACATGCTGCAACCCCAATCTGGCCTTTTCAGGACACAAAAAGGAGCCAAAAAAAGCAGTTCCTTTTTGCACCCTCCAAAGGGCATGGTAGCCACGACTTTAAGGTGCTCTTTCGGTGCCGAATTGTGCAGACACAGCACCAGAGGAACGCTGTGATGCTATGTGCTGTGTGGAGCAGTGCGTGGTGTCACACCACCCCGAAGGTGGAGTCGGGGCATGTGTCATGTGGACGCTATGCCCTGACTTCGCCCCCAAGCCAGCCTTTAAGGCTGGTCTGCACAGGGCCTATGTCCTTTTTGGGATAGGCACAGAGGGCTATGGTGAACCTGTGAGGTGTAGTGGCTTGATTGTTTTATGACTCTAGGGAGCAAGGTTTGAAACCACCTGGGTGACCTTGGATAAATCACACTCTCTCAGACTCAGAGGATGAGAATGGTAACCCACCTCTGAAGAAACATGCCAAAAAACCCTAGTGATAGGATCACCTTAGGGTCACTAAAAGTTGGAAACAACTTGAAGGCACACAACAACAATGACAACAGAGGGCTATTTTCTTGCTTTTGTATCAGTCCACAGAAGGGGTTGCAATTGCTTCTTCTTGCCAGAAGGGACAGGACAGAATGGGGAAGTAATTTAGATGATGAAGATTTGGCTGCTCTGAGCTCCTGGGGGAAGGAAAAGACAGTCTCTAACTGAAAGTGGACCCACATTTCCTTTCTCTCCCCAACTGAGACCAGCTGCTTCTCTATGATCTGACTCACCTCCCTCCTCCCTTGGCTTCCCCACTGGTAAACAAAAGCAGTAGTAGAAGCCCCTGTCAGGCCTACTACCAAGTGGTGAAAGGATAAAAGACTGTGCAGGCAGAGCTATGTATACATGTAGATCTCAGCCAGCATTTGTATTTGAATGTTGCTGAATGTTATTCAACATATTCAAATTGTGGTAAGTCTTGAAGTGCCAATGGAAGCTTACCTTCTAGGGTTAATAGGGGCCACAGGCAAGATGGGGTCAATTGGATCAAACTGTGGGAGGGAAAAGATTAAAATTTCCCCCTGCATACCATTGATAAGGTAAAAATCCCCTCCCTCTTCAGGAGCTATTTACTTCATTGTACAAACAAGCAATCCAGATAATGGCATTTCAAGAAATCTATTTATTATCATGCCTCTCTTTACTCCAAGGTGCAAGTGATTCACAGATGACAGACCAGCTTAAGCTTCATCATCCCATTGCTTTGGGATGCAAAGCGATGGAATAAAATGCACACAGCAGCAAATCCACGAATCTAGAGACACATTAATTAATATAACAGGAACAGGCATGATCACCCAATGAGGTGATGAAGGAAAAAATTAAATTAGTACACCATGTTGAAGAATGCAGTTTAGAATGTATCTCCTTAGAATATCTGAAGTAATCTCTTTTGTTTTGGGGTTTAAACTGCCAGTTTAGCTATTTCTGGCACTCTAGCTCTATGCAGGCTAAAACAGTAATGATGTGGCATAGCACCAAGATTTCCGTATGGTTCCAGCACCTGATTTTGGAATGAGCTGTAGTACCTGGGGGGTCTAGTGGCACAGCTTACAAGAAACGTTTATTATTACTTATCATCTGCCTAGTGAATCAGTGAGATTGGGTGCATGGAGGAGGGTTGTTTGCCAGGTTTCAGATTGTTGGCAGTCATCACTAAACCTCCTTTTCAAATGTGGACTGAAACTAACAGGGCGACCACCAGATACAATTAGGCAAATTTCCTTTGCTCTCCCTGGGATTTAGGAATCTATTACTTCCAAACTCCCTTAGCAGTGTAAAAAAATAAGAATGAATTTTCAGCCCTGTGAGAAATGTAAAAATGAAACTGGTGCTCCATGGTTATTGTCCTGCTGCCATCATCATGTAGGTGACTTAGGCTGGAGGAGATTCATATTACACAACAGAGGTAGTAATGTAAGTGTGTTCAGAAAAAAACAATGAAGAATGTTGTGGTGCCTAAAAGACTAATAAATGTAAATGTAATATAAATGCACTAATTTTTAGAGTGGCTGTCTTTTGGAGGGATTCTGAAGCCAATTCATACTATACACTATATTCTACTTTAAGTGCTATTACAGTGATGGTGAACCTTTTAGAGACTGAGTGCCCAAACTCAGTGGCATTCCTGCACAGGGCGTCACCCAGTGCCGGGGGTGAGGGCTTCCTCCTTTTGGTGGGGTGGGACTTCTGCCTTCCAGGGGCAGGACGTCCAGCGGGCAAGACTTCTGGGGAGGGAAACCCAAGGCATGCTCTCTCAGCCTCAGGCTAGCAATAGCAACA
>NW_024803831.1:0-6537 GCF_019175285.1 Sceloporus undulatus | reverse complement strand
AAAAAAATGGCTGATGAGGATGCCCTACGGAAAATCCGCGCAGTGGAAGAACAGATAGAATACTTACAGAAGAAACTAGCCATGGCTAAGCAGGTGAGCAGCATTTATCAGAAATCTTACATATAAATGGTGTATAAATCTAAAGATTTCAAAGTGGTGTACAATTGTCCTAAAGAACACAATATAAAAGTTATAAAACCAAGGTAACAACATTGTCTGTAAAATACACAGTAAGCTGAAAGCTAGAGGAAATCATTGTATTTTCAACAGGTGATTAAAATAAATATTATAATGATATGTCTGTTACTCTGGAAGAAGAGTACTCCACAAAGTGGGTGCCACTAAGTAAATGCCATCGGTTTATAGAGTTTGAGGCTCCCTTACCTGAAATGCTTGGGAGCAGAAATCATTTGGGTTTTTGATTTAGGAATATTTGCATATACATAATGCAATATCTTGGCGATGGGACCCAAGTCTAAACATACATTCATTTATGTTTCATATATACATAGCCTGAAGGTAATTTTATACACAATATTTTAAATAATTTTTGTGCATGAAACAAAGTTTGTGTACATTGAACCATCAGAAAGCAATGGTGTCACTATCTCAGCCACCCATGTGGACAATTTTGGCTTTTTATATATTTTGGATTTCTGGATAAAGGATACTCAGTGTATATTTAAACTGTGTATAATCTGCCACAAACTGAAAATTGCAAGGCACATCTGCTCAGAGTGAACTAAAAATAGGTTAACAGGTTTGGTAAATCATCCCATGATGCTCCCCAAAAGCCACTGGCGGGGAACCTATTTCAGCTTGAGAGTCCAGTATAATTTCAGAGGAGTCCTCCGGCTAAATTCCAGTTGTGGCTGGCACTATAGGGAAAAAAAGGGGGAACAAAGTTCTGAGATTTTAGTGAAATTCCTTACTGCCAGTGACTAAGGCTTGGGGGAGATAATTTGATCTTTCTGAATATAGGAGAAAACCCTTAAAAATTGGGAAATGACTAACTGTGACAGTGTCATAGGGAAAGGGGTCTGGCTATCTCTGGGCCAGATTCAACTGGAGGATCTGATTCTGCAACTCTGCTAAAGGAGGAAAAAGAGGCATTTCCTTTGTGTCTCCAATATGTAATAATCAATTTGCTCCTGAGCAAGAAAATTAAGAATGCATTGCCTCATCTTCAGAGATACAGTATATTATCCTTTTCATGGGTTTAATCCATCCTTATCACTTCTCAGACAGCCTTGTGTGAATTCTTTTAACAAGAAGACAGGATGAACGAATAGGATTTCCCATCCTGTTATGTAGGAAGGACTTGAAATCACAGCCTCATTTCCCAATCAATTTACAGGAAGAAGAGGCACTGCTTTCTGAAATGGATGTGACAGGTCAAGCTTTTGAGGACATGCAAGAGCAGAACATTCGCCTGATGCAGCAGTTGAGGGAGAAGGATGATGCCAACTTCAAGCTCATGTCAGAACGTATCAAATCCAACCAGATCCACAAGCTTCTAAAAGAGGAGAAGGAGGAGCTGGCAGACCAGGTGCTTACCTTGAAGACACAGGTGAGTGGGAAGAATAAGAGTTGAAAGCCACTCAGAATTTTGTGTTCTCATGGCACAGGGTTTGAAATCCATTGGTGTGCAATATGCACATTTCTAAGCTAGGTGGTTCTCATTTCCTTTATTTTGTCTCTTGAAGGTGGATGCCCAGTTACAAGTTGTACGTAAGCTAGAGGAGAAGGAACATCTCCTGCAAAGCAACATTGGCACTGGAGAAAAGGAGTTGGGCTTGCGGACCCAGGCACTAGAGATGAACAAACGTAAGGTAAGTGTAAGGTGGAGCTGTGGTACCAAATTTCTTCACCAGCCATACATTTCAGAAGGAAACTGTGAAGGAGACACTAGGCAGACTTAACTTCAAGGCAGTCAGTCACAGTTTAGAGAGACCATGAAGGGGGCATGCAGGAGATCAGAAAGTATAAAAAGTAGGAGCGTGTGTCTAAGGACAGAGACAAAAAGAGAAGCTTTGTCAGTCAAGAGTTGACTGTTGGAAGAGTCAGCGGGGAGTAGGGAATAACAGTTCTTTGTTATTTTGTTAACTCTGTATTATTTAACCCTAAATCAAGGTGTGGTCATGCTTAACATAAATAACCCAAATTAATATACACACATGGGTCTATAGTGGGATCACCTGGAGACTCAGTCACCTCAAATCCAGTGAGGGATTCTGAAGGGGGACCTTGAACTAACGTGAGAGTGGCAGGCAGCAAGGCTAGAAACTGGAGACCATCCTTGAGAAGGCCAACCTCATAGAGATGTTGACCCAACCATTTTTTCCCAGCCTTAACCTACCCTGTAAGGTTGCTGTGGTTATAAAATGGAGTAGGGGGAGGCAACCATATACAGTTCCTTGAGCTTGTTGTAAGAAAGAGTGAATATAGATATAATTAAAAAATAAATTAAAATAGAAAAATCTTTTAAGATTTATATCTTGTGTTTTCTACAGATTGTAAGGAGACAAAGAATTAAATAAGTTCAAGCAAAGAAACACAGTAATAAAACAATGTAGTCAAACTGACAGTGGGCAACATGTAATAACAATAAAACAAAGTAGGAGGGGAATGCATAGCAGGAGAACAGCAGATTTCATTCGAAGGGTAGACTTTGCTTGTAGCTGAAAGATGGGTACAAAGATACACTTGTAGGCTTCTTTCTCTCTGTTTCAGTGATTGTGTGAGTCCTTTTGAACATTTGTCTCATCCTTAATAGGGAGGGATGGTTATTTTATTTGATCTTTCTCCAGGGGGAAACACTGAGAAATCCCAAATAATTCTGTAATTAGGATACAAAAACAGATTGCAAACCCTCTGGAGTGTGTACATATATAGAAAGAGAGAAAAACACTGGTGACAGAGCAGTTTGATGAAGACCAAAAAGGGCAGTGGATGAAAGGAAATACTGAACTTCAAAGGAGTAATAAGCAAGGCAGCCAGATGAAAATAATTAAGTTGGCTGAGGCCTTCCGGGAGGGATAAACACTGAGAATAAGAGAAAAGCAGAATGAATTGAGGGTAGAAGGTCAAGAGAGGAAGGGAGATGGTTGCTGCTGTTGGAAATATTGTGAAGGGTTCCATGCTCAAGAAATAGCATCAGTGTAACAAGCTGGATTGGTCCTATTACCCCAGCAGAACTGAGCAGAAGGGTGTGTGGTGATGCCAGCAACAACTGATCAAGACCTAGTGCTGTTAGTATAAATGTATGGTGCAGGAATAAGCAAAAGTAGAAATTACTTTGTTAGGTCACATGTGGTGTCTCTGTAGGCCCTCAAAATATAAGGCTTTCAAAATATAATTTACAACCTTCATGCTTTCTGACCACTGGCTATGCTGACCTGAGCTAATGACTATTGTAATGCAACATCTGGGGTGGGAACCTCTGAGGATGAATCCAGACTGAAAACAGTTGAGTCACTGCTTCTGCCTTTCTACAGTATACCTCAGTGTATGATTTTGCAAGAGTGCAACCCTTCCCACTATCATTGTCATCCAGCTTGCCTTCAGCCCAGCCATCCTTGTGCATTCAGCAATCGACCAAAGTACTCTGAGAACTCATAAGCAGGATGTGAAAGGTTTCACCTTTGCATCTAGAGCAAAGGGGCTATTTTGGGAAATCAGTGGACAGCTCATATGTGTCCAAATCTCTGTGTTAGCATGATTTTTATTAAACTGATTAAATGGATTTATTCTCCCTCTTACCCTGTTTAAACAGCTTTCTGGGACAGTTTATAACAATTTAAAAACAAAAATATTAAGCTACTACAATATAAAAGAATAGTTTATAAAAATAATTTGCAGAGAGAATAAAAACACTGAAGAAGGATGAGAAAAAGAGTGGGCGTGTGATTCAACAAGCTTAGGAAAGGTGTGGGGGAAAGGGTCTAAAAAGTGTCTCTGCTTAGTGCAGAAACAGCATCATGGTAAGTGACAAATAGTTCTTGGTGCGAGTTTTTCACAAGGAGATTATCTGGCATAGACTTGGATATTGATTTTAAGGCTTCCAGGTGGTGGCAGTGGTGGGGAGGAGATAGGCTCTGATGGATGTGTTTGTGCACGTGTGATGCTGGTTCCTTTTTCCTCTGTCATTTTTTCTTTCTGTTTTTTGCTTATTACATCTGGCTCTACTCTTTCTCTGAGAGCTCAGTTTTAATCTGGACTGGTTTCATATCAGATCACAGGAGCGGCATCACATTTCTGAAGTTTCACACTGTAAAGAAAAAAAAGGAAAGAAATTTCCCTGACTCTAGTGAGGGATTTAAAAATGGTATCTTTAATTGCCAAATAAAGTGTTGTTGACATGCTTGATGACACCTGTGTGAAACTTGGCTAAAATCCTCCACTACGTTAGTGCTGCCACGTTCCCAGTATTTTTTGCTTCATTAAAATGTCATAGAATGTGACACTGAGGAACAAATCATGTGTTTATACATAAAAAATATGTGTGTAAATTGCAGTCACCTAACACTCCGTGGTTTTGCTCTACCCGTTGACCTCCCTCACGATTGCTATGGATGCCCCTGTGTCATTCTTCTGGAAATCCAAGCTGGGATTCAGTAAGCACAACTGGTAGAGCCCAGGTCTCTGCCAGAGTGCTTATGCTGTTGGTGGATGGTTTTGATGGAAATGGCACCCTCTTCCTACTTCCTCCCTGGATATACAACTGCTGCTTCCTCCTTGGGTGCACAAGGATCATTGTACAAGGGGGTACTGGCTGCCTCCTTCTGTGATGTGTATGTGTATTCACATGCATGCATAACTGGTGGGGTATGTTGACATGTGCCTTCAAGTTGTTTCTGATATATGGCGATCCTAAGGTGAACCTATCATGTGGTTTTCTTGGGAAGATTGTTCAGTTGCCTTGCCCTGAGAATGCTTGCCTATGTCACCAAGAGAGGTCTATCAATATTTCCTGCCCTTTTCCTAGTTCAGGACTCAGAGTGGCTTACAACAAATTAAAAAACAGATAGTTGAAAATCACAGAATACAAAAGGTTAAAAAGAGATGAAATAATCAAAAAATGTAAACCAAATTAAAACATACACTACTAAATATGCACACACACAAGGGTGCATGTGCGTGCACTCTCTCTCTCTCTCTCTTTCTCTCTCTCTCTCTCTCTCTCACACACACACACCCCTCCCTAATTCTAGTTTCCAATACATGCCCTCACTACTGTGAAGGACCTGAATTTAAATTTTTGACCAAGTCAAGAAAACCCTTCTAGTGACCAGAATGTAATCATTTGATTCATTGTGGGATTGTAGGATAAGCTTTTCAGATTTGAACATTCACATTTACCCAGGAACTTTGCCGCACCTTGCTAGTCTCACCTTTGAAGATTTTCCCCAGCTAGGCTTGAAAGCTTCACCAACCTTTGTAAGCAGAAGGTCTGCTTACAATGAGAAGGGTAGGCCATCATCTTCAAATTTTTGGATGCTTACATCCATTTTGGCTGGTATTTTCACTCTGTTTTTCAGGCTATGGATGCAGCTCAGCTTGCCGATGACCTTCGGGCTCAATTGGAGCTGGCTCAGAAGAAGTTGCATGACTTCCAGGAGGAGATTGTGGAGAACAGTGTGACCAAAGAGAAGGATATGTTCAACTTCAAACGAGCCCAGGTAACTGGCATGTGGTTGCATGCTTGGCTAGCCCTCTTGAGCAGTCTGCCTTTGATGCCTGTTAAATTTATTCAGCGTACTCAGTTGGCTCATCTCTTTCACCACTGCTTTGGTTTCCACCTCCTTGGCATCTTTGCCTCCCTGACATGGCTCCCTTCCATCTCCCTCCCCTTTTTGTTGTCCTCCATAGAATGGTTGTGAATGTCCATGTAAAAACTGTCTTGCAGGCCACAGATCTATTTTAATCCAGCATTTGCTCTCCACTGAGTATCCTGCCAAGAAGTTCATAAACTGGGAATAAGGGCAGTGACCCTCCCTGGTTAATTTGTCTGCCATATCTGGGTAGTCAAAAGTATACTGCCTGTAGAGATTCCATTTCATTAGCTATTAAAATAGTTATCTTTCAGAAATTTATCTAAGAAATGATTGAGCAATGTGGCAGGTGTTTCAGACTTCAATTCACATCATCTTCAACCATCGGCCATCATGGCTGGGCTAGTAGAAGTTGTAGTTGAAATCATCTTGCATATCCCTCATCCCCATTTTTCAGGCATCATATACTGGATGGATGGTCCCTTAGCATTATAGGTGTGTTATGTGTTCTGTATGTCATCTTGAAGTAATTCTTTGGGTTATAAAGGCAAGAGGGCAGCTGATTTTGTGATTCTATGAATTACTTATTCCCTGCTAGATGTCTTGCATGCTTTTTCTGCAAGGAGTGCTAGCTCCAATTAGAGTACACCATTAAATCAGTGGGATTTACATATGTAATATGTGAGGTAATTGATTCTGTGGGTCTGCTTTGGTTCGGACTAGCAAATGGATTTAGGCCCTAATGTGGCTGGCTAATATTTCA
>NW_024803830.1:0-6539 GCF_019175285.1 Sceloporus undulatus | reverse complement strand
TGTGTGTGTGTGTGTGTGTGTTTGCCTCTGTTCTTAAGGCTGGGAATGGAGCTGAAGAATGAGGAGAGAAGAAAGTGCCAGTTTTGTGCAAATTCACAACTTCTGTCCATCAGTGAGTCCAGTGTGTTGAAACAGCAAAGAACTTTATTAAGAACACATAGTGAGAAATTCAGCTTTCAAATCAGAGCTGCCCTCCCCAAGCCAAAGAATACATTAAATCCCTAAAACCAAACACTCCAACCTCTTCCAAACCTAGCCCCCACCTCCAATTCCCACAGTCTACGCCTCATAGCTAAAAAAGCCCCCTTTGCCATGCCCAGAAACTAGCCCTCTTTATGTTAATACTGACTACATTCTTCATCCAACATCCCACAAATTCGAAAAGCTATCATTCCCTTAACTATTTTAGCCAGCTGCAACAAATCCCACCCCTCTATCTAGCTAACCTATTCCACAACCCATAATCCCCAGCCAAATTTATAAACTAAAGCAAAGAAATATACTAATAGAAATTAAAACCAAAACTTAACAAAATTTAACTTTAAAATTTAAACAGACATATCGACAGACAAACCTAACACACAAAACCACAAGGGCCTTTTCTCATAAAAAATGGATTAAAAATATATTCTTTGTATTCCTTCTTGAGAAAAATAATGTCATTTCACTTCTGGGATTTGTCTGGCTTCTCTCCAGTGTGGACTCTCTGATGTCTCACTAGGCTTGACCTCTGAGAAAAACATTTCCCACAATGCTGGCATTTGAATGGCTTCTCTTCTGTGTGGACTCTCTGATGTATCACTATGTATGATTTCGACAAAAAACATTTCCCACAATGCTGGCATTTGTACAGATTCTCTCCAGTGTGGACTCTCTCATGTATCATTAGGTATGACCTCGACGAAAAACATTTCCCACAATGCTGGCATTTGTATGGCTTCTCTCCTGTGTGGACTCTCTGATGTATCACTATGTATGATTTCGATGAAAAACATTTCCCACAATGCTGGCATTTGTATGGCTTTGCTCCTGTGTGGATTCTCTGATGTTTCACTAGGTCTGAATTTGAAGAAAAACATTTCCCGCAATGCTGGCATTTGTATGGCTTCTCTCCTGTGTGGACTCTCTGATGTATCACTAGATTTGACCTCTGAGAAAAACATTTCCCACAATGCTGGCATTTGTACAGATTCTCTCCAGTGTGGACTCTCTGATGTATCACTATGTATGATTTCGATGAAAAACATTTCCCACAATTCTGGCATTTGTATGGCTTTGCTCCTGTGTGGACTCTCTGATGTATCACTAGGTTTGATTTCAACGAAAAACATTTCCCACAATGCTGGCATTTGTATGGCTTTGCTCCTGTGTGGATTCTCTGATGTATGACAAGGATTGACTTGTAAGCAAAACATTTCCCACAATGGTGGCATTTATGTGACTTCTTTGCTGTGTGGACTCTCTGTTGACTCAAATGTTCTTCTGTAAAGGAGGACAATGACAGATAAGACTGAAAATCAGAGTTAAGAGAGGAGGCTGTTACCCCATGATTTAGCCCTCATTTACCCCTCTTTATTTGAGATGAAATTAATAAATTTGCTGTGAGTAACCCAAGCATGACCCTGCTGCTTATGCTCCTAAATCCATGGAACGATTGTATCCTTACTCATAGGAGCTAGCAAAGAAGAGCCTGGATGGGCACTGCCTTGAGGGAATCTGTGGAAGCAGATAGTCATAGGACTGTTGAAACAATATTCCATGAAACATGTGCAAAAATACTTTGATTGATAGGTGGCATCATATCCTGTGAGACTGCGATAGAGTGCTGAGTCAGAGCCCAAGGCATGATGCAAGCTAACTGCAGAGGTCACTTCATGCTGTATGGCACCAGGATATGACTCACAACCAATACAGTATACAGCTCACATGCAGATTGGTGTGGATTGGATTGGAGTTGTGTGTACAAGAGATGGTGAAGTTGAAGGAACTCGGAGAGGAGAGCTTGCAAATATTTGTATTATTTTGTAACTCAAGATAGATTTTTAGTGTAAAAGGCAATCAGTGCATTGCCAATATCTATATCTGGATATTTGCTTCTGTACTCTGCTATGTTATTGTTGAGCTGCATCTGGGAGTGTCATCCTCAGATTGTGCTGTATATTGGCTTCTGAACACGATAGGAATTCAGAGCCAAGAAGGACTGAGAGCCATTGTGCTGATCCTTTTTATCTGATTTATTTGCTCCAAGCACCCATTGCATTCAATTTGGTTTCAGACCATTCTTCCCCCCAGGACACATTCTAAAGCGATTTAAACCCTTTTGGACACTCGGTTTCTGCCCCCAAGCAACAATTACAGTATAAATATCTGCCCTGACTGGCTGTTCTTTGACTTCAGTCCAATTACAGACATACAGTCTGTCGGTTTACATGGCTAAGCACCTCAATGCAGCCGCCAACCCCACTTATTGCAGGAGCTCCTGACTTCTCTTCCCATTTTGAACTCTCAGCAATTGGAATCAAGATCCGCCTAGGTAAAGTATTACCATTATGAAAGTCTTACATCTCTTGACCACTCCCATCTGTTATTTAGTTCTTGTGCGTGTGTGTGAACACTTACGTGTGTGTGTGTGTGTATTATGCTTTTTCCCCTCAATAAAACATAAAAAACTATTTCAAATGCCTTTGGAGTTCTGTGTGCTTCCAAGGCCTGGTCTAGTTAAGCTGAATTCCAAGGTCGCTCTTGCCCCAACCAAACTTTATCTCTCCTTTCAGCTAAGTACCTAATTCCCCTAAAAGCATAGCACTTGCGGGTGTCCTCCTCAGACTCCAGCATTCTGGGTAACAAAGGGCCTCTTGAACCAAGCATGGAACTAAGGAAGCTCAGGTAGGAAAGGAAACATTAGAGGACATTGCCATTGTTCTCTAAGCCATTGCAGGGCCAACAGAGGGATTTTACCCAAGAAGTCTCTCCAGAGTCTCAAAAGGCTTGAAGAGGGGCCAAAAAAGCCAGGAAACTTGGTCAGGGATGGGCTGAGGTGCATTTGGAGTCAAAAAGCATTTCTCTCCATGGTCCCTTCCCACAAAATCCTAGAATTGACAGTTTAGGATAGGATATTTAGAATCCTTAGAAAGTGGAGAGCAATAGTGCCTCACTAAACTACAAATTCCAAGATTTCACAGAAAGCTGCTACGACAAACTATGTGTGAAAGAGATCTAGGAGTCCTGGTAGACCACAACTTGAACCTGGGTCAACAGTTTGATGCAGCAGCTAAAAAGGCCAATGTGATTCTAGGCTACATAAATATGGGTATAGTGTTATGGCAGGGGTTGGACTGGATGGCCTTTCTAGTTTCTTTCAACTCTTTGATTCTGTGTTATAGATTGTGTTCTACTTTGGTCAGACACTCACTTGGAATACTGTGTCCATTTCTGGTCACCACAATTCAAAAAGGATGTTGAGAAGCTGGAGTTTATCCAAAGGAGAGCAATAAAAATGGTGAAGGGTTTGGAAACCATCAAGCCCTATGAGGAGTGGTTGAGGGATCTGGGAATGTTTAGCCTGGAGAAGAGAAGGTTAAGAGTGGATAGCTCTGTTCAAATATTTGAAGAGATACTGAGGATGGAGCAAGCTTGCTTTCTGCTGCTCTAGAGCAAAGGACATAGAACAATGGAAGCAAGGCATAGGAAAAGAGGTTCTACATTAGGAGGAACTTCCTGACAGTAAGAGCTATTCAACAGTGGAATATACTCCCTCAGAGCATGGTGGCATCTCATTATTATTATTATTATTATTATTATTTTCTAAAGCGCTCCATCTTTGAAGGTCTTTAAAGGTCTTTGAAGGTCTTTAAACAAAGGCTAAATGGCCATCTGCTGGTGATGCTTTCAATGTGTATTCCTGCATTGCAAGGGGTTGAACTAGATGGTCCTTGTTATCTGTTTAAAGTCTTTGATTCTATAATTCTAAAGTGGAATCATAGTGCCATGATAATGTAGAATGAAAGGACCCTCAGTCTTCATAGTAAGGGCAACGAATTCAGCTTCCTTACCCACAGAGGCCACATTCTCGTAAGTCTCCATCATCACATCTTTGTACATAAGTCTCTGCTTCTTCGTCAACAGTTTCCATTCCTCCTCAGTGAAATATACAGCCACATCCGCAAAGGTCACCTGAAACAGAAAATAGCCCTCATCCAGAGAATGACTAATAAAAGGGGAGGGAGAAGCACATGATGCATCCCAAAAATTATTTGATCTCCTCAGAATTTAGTCCAGGAAATAAACTTTCAATTCTGTTAGGAAGAAAAAAGTTACTGCTTTTCAGTTCCAGTTTGTCTCGAATTCTTTCAATGTAATATACAATATGATTTAGGCCATGGCTGGGATATTAATGATAGATTAGAATACTGACTATCCCGACACGTATAGTACATTTAGCCTCCAAAGATTATAGTGCATTTAGCCATTTGTTGTCAAATTTAAGAGGCGAATGTCATTTTTAAAAAGCAGTTCTGGGGAGCAATGTGGGATTGAGGGCCACGGAGCCACCCCCAATTTAGATCCAGAGACATTCTCCCATATCCCACAACATTTCACAGATGGAAAAAAGAAGACATATGTGGACAAGCAACAGCAGAAAGTGGTGAAGATGGACAAAGTTGTTTATGAAGAAGATTACACAAGTGGGAAAGGACACAACAGTTTGTTTTTGCCTCAGACTCCTAGCAAGGGCAAGTTTCTGCCCCCTTCTTTCTTCTCCAACCCCCACTTTTGAGTTGATGGGCTGCAAGCTCCTTGGAAATCATTATGCAGAAATTGAAATGAGCTGAAGAAATGGGAAAGTGGGAGGAGAAGAGAGAAATCAGGACATTATAAAAGCCCTCGAAATATTGGGATGACAGAGGATTAACCAGGACTGTCTCTGCCAAACTCAGACAGTATTGTATTTCATTCCTTTCATAAATTGGCCCAGCAGTGACCCAGATGAAGCTAATAGAATAGTGACTCACCAAAGAGTTGTTGTACCTCGGCAGCCTCCTTCTCTTGGAGCCCAACTCCCTCCGGTTGGCCTCTGTGTCAGCCATCAGGTGGACAGGGGTCCTGGTGGTCCTGCACTTGGGTCACTTCCAGAAAGAGAGGCCCCAAAGCCGTGTCCAAGGAGGCCAAGATGTAGGTCCTGAGAAAAGGGACCAGGGTTAGGATTGGCTTGGCAAGAAACCCTGCAGCACTCAAAGAGACAGAGAACAGCATCCTGTTGGTGACACACGCAGATGACATATGCCTCCGTTGGGCCAATACAGAGGTGGGCATTTGCTTCCTAGCCCAATTCCACACGGAGCAACACTGGAGCATAGAGGGTTCTGCTGGGTCAGGCTTTCTGGCCTAGTGGCCTCCCATTCTCCCATTGGCCAAAGCAGTTGCCCTCCATCCCCCAGGGAGTTCCCCGGTCAAGCAGGGCAGGAAAGGAGCTCTCTCTTCTCTGGTTGCCCCCCTTCCATGGGATCCAGCCCTCCTCCCAGGATCGGGGGGGCACCAGAGGATTGAGCTGATGGGAACAACCAATTCCCATGGCAGCCTTCTGCATGCAGAGAAGTCACAGTTCTGAGAGTGTCTCTGCCCTTGTGGAGAGTGCCTATTTTCCACTGTTGCCTGGCCATCTTGGCTTGGGAATGTCCTGTTCTAGCCACAAGTAGGACTAAATCTTAGCCTGTATTCAATCCTATACTTAGTCCTGATCAGAGCAGAATCACTTAGTCTCTTGAATTTATCTATAGATTGACTCACCAGTCAATTATTTGTTGAGTAGGTCTACACTAAGTTTAACCAACAGGATTCAGGCCTCCTCAGACTTTAAATTCTGATAAGTTGCAATAGAATGTAGAAAATATATATATACATAATTATGCATTGTATAAAATTCATTGTATGTACTTTAGTTTCAATAAAAATTATTTTTAAAAAAGACTTTAAAGGCAGGAATGTTAATTTTTCTATGCTGCGTCATCATCACTGATGAGAATTTGATTTCTCTTTCATGCAGATGAAGAGGAAGAGTAGGTGGATCAGCTTCTTTATGGAAAGATTAAAGAGCAGATCATTAAACAGAGAGTCTGTGAACATCTAGAAAGCAATGTCATAATCACAAAAAGTCAATATTAGTTTCAGAGAAAGAAGTCATGCCTGACAAATCTAATCTCGGTAGATGATCCTGGTAGATGAAGGGAATGCTATGGATATAGTATATCTTGATTTCAGTAAGGTTCCCCATGTCATTCTTGCAAAGAAGCGATTTTGGGCTGCATCAATAGAAGTATAATGTCTAGATCAAGGGAAGTAATAGATCTATTGTCAGAATCACAATTTCTTTACTTTTCCTTGTATGTTTTTTAAAAGATGCACACTGCTGAATATGTTGCACTTATACAACAAAAATCTATAAATGTATAGGTTTATGAGTGAAGATTGCAGCCTGGATTATGCTCATTTTTTGGAAGTGAAGACCTATGTAAATTCATTTTATAATCCAAGAGAAAAAA
>NW_024803829.1:0-6540 GCF_019175285.1 Sceloporus undulatus | reverse complement strand
GTCCACACAGGAGAGAAGCCATACAAATGCCAGCATTGTGGGAAATGTTTTTCTTTGAGGTCATATCTAGTGAGACATCAGAGAGTCCACACAGGAGAGAAGCCATACAAATGCCAGCATTGTGGGAAATGTTTTTCTTTGAGGTCATATCTAGTGAGACATCAGAGAGGCCACACAGTGGAAAAGCCACACAAATCCAAGCAGTGAACTAACATTATTTTTATCAAGAAGGAATACAGAAAATCCAGGGGTGAACAAATCCCTTATGATTTTGTTTGTAACGTTTGTCTGTCCATATGTCTGTGGTTTGCTAGTGCATGTGTCTGCTTATGTTTTAAGGTTATAGTGTATTTTGTTAAGTTTAGTTTCAATTGCTGTTAGTATAGATCATTGCTTTGGGATATAAATTTTGTTGGGGGTTATGGGTTGTGGTATAGGTTAGATAGATGGGGGCCTGGGATTTGTTGCAGCTGTCAAGAATAGTTATGGGAATGATAGCATTTGCAACATGTGGGATGCTGGCTGAATAAAGTCTGGGGCTGGTATTAACAGAAAATGGCTGGTTTCTTGGGATGGCAAAGGGGGCCTTGTTATCTGTGGGGCATAGACTGTGGGGATTGGAGATGGGGGCTAGGTTTTGAAGAGGGTGGAGTTTTAGATTTTGGGGTTTTATGTATTCTTTGACTTGGGATGGGCAGTT
Source organism: Sceloporus undulatus (assembly GCF_019175285.1). Classification (NCBI taxonomy): domain Eukaryota; kingdom Metazoa; phylum Chordata; class Lepidosauria; order Squamata; family Phrynosomatidae; genus Sceloporus; species Sceloporus undulatus. Next base: position 5,840 of record NW_024803829.1, on the reverse strand, counting down.
CTCACTTAAATACTGAATTTCTGATATGTGTTCTCAATAAAGTTCTTTGCTGTTTTTAACACACTGGACTCTTTGAGTCACAAAAGTTGTGAATTTGCACAAAACTGACACTTTCTTCCCTGCTCAGTCCTCAGCTCCTTTCCCAGCCATAAGAAGCAAACACCTACACACACACACACGGACAGATAGAGGTATATATGCAAAGCAGACCCTTCCCTGCCTGTCCCTCCTGAGGCCAGCTCCATACCTTGGGCTGCATTCCTCCAAGTCTCCTCAGAAGAAGAAAGGAAGGAAAGAAGAAAGGAAAGGGAGGCCGCTGAACCCAAAGGCTGCCAGCGGAATAAATAGCAGCAAGGCCCTGGTGATCGCTGTGTATGCTGAAGAGGGGACTTTGGGGACATGTGCGCATGCGCAGTCTCAGCCCCTGAACCCATTGCTGCCCTCACAGTCTGTTCTGAGGGAGGGAGGGAAGTGGGGAGAGCCCTCCTTCATTCGGAGGAATGGCTGGAGGGTCTTCTGAGGGACCCTTGGGGGTTATAAAAAGGAAGGAAGCCCCCTTCTCTCCCCCAAGAAAGGCAAGGGGGCCTGCCAGGTCTCCTCTCCTTCTTTCTTTCCCTGCCTCCTCCTTGGGGAATTCCTTGGGGCCCAGGTATGGTAGAATGTTGTTTTTTCCCAGCAGAGAAGGGCCCGAACATCCTAATAGTGGGTAGCTCCTGATAGGCAGGTTGAATTCAAACAAAGAGAGAGTCCTTCCCCCCAGTGGGAGGAGCGACCCCCTTAATAACTCAGTCTTTCTTCCTGCCTTGCTCCTGGTAGGATGCTCAGACCTTTCCTCTTCGCAAGGTCCTTTTTTCTACAAGATCACCTTTACTGCCTCCCAAACCTCCTGGCTATTTCTCCCCCCCCCCTTCACCCCGGAGATGTTGCGCCCTGAGAAGAAGGCCGCTCCTGACAAGCCTGGACCAGCCCCGGCTTTGCCGGATGCTTGGTCGGAGGCACAGACAAGACCCAGGTCAGGAGTGAGGTCGCTGCAAGCGGAGGGGTTGCCCCTTCCAGGTGCGGCTAGGCTGGAGACCCCCCAACCGGCCCGTTCAGGGTCCACAGAGAGGGAGCTGACCCCAGGGACATCAGACGCCGAAGTGAGGGAGCCCGTAAGTACCCAGCCTCCCCCCCCCCAGAGATGGTGCGGTGGTTTCAGGACTTCCTGGCAAAGGAAGACTTGGAGATATTACGGGCGCTTCAGGGAGGGGGAGCTGATACAGGGCCATAGCTGGTACAAGCCAACGGAAGCCCGCGGGCCCCAGAGCTGCATCCTGTGGCACAGAGCCCCTCCCATGGACGGCTGCTTTCATGCCTCCAACGCAGGGCGACCCTTTCCCTCAGCCTTTTACCAACGGGAGGGAATTCCCGCCCTATGGTTGGGGAACCCCTTGGCCATTGATGGGCTTCATGCCCAGCAACAACATGTTTTCAGCATCCCCTTAAGGCGGTGGCCATCTTGGCCATGTGCTCTCTGATGGGATATACAGTTTTGCGCCAGGGGCCAGGCCGCAGCGGTTGCTGTCCGATGACAGCTCTGGCAAAAGAACTGGAATGTAAACACCAAGTCGAAACAAAATCTGGTGTTCACCCCCTACCTGGGCACCAAGCTGTTTGGCGAGTCCCTTGAGCCAATTCTGGTTGTGGGCAAGGGCAAAAAGAAGGCCTTGCCTTCAATTAAGAAAAGAGATGACAAAAAACAGTTCAGGTAGGGATGTTCTTGTCAGCGCAACTGCTGGGGTCCAACAACCCTTGTAAGCAACTCAAACGAGTCCTGGGGTTAAGCCAGACCCTTGGAGCAGAGCTGGCAAATTTCCAGAAGCCGAAGCGTGGCTCCCAGAGTCCAATTGGGATGTCAGCAACTGGATGTCTTCCAGGAACTGCAGCAATACAGGAACCTCGAGGGACACACAGCAAACCGATGCTGTAGCTTCTTCTGATGAAACACCAGAGAAACAAAAGTCCCCAAAGTGCTCTTTATTAACAGTGCTATAATACAAAACTAGATCTCTAAACTCCACAACATACCAATCCAACTCCTACTTCAAACCCACACCACACCCTTGCAACCCCTGGGTTTATATAGTCTCCAGACCATGTGGTCTCCCAAACCCAGTGAGTTCAGGTATGTAGCCATGTCATGTGTCTCCTCTGCAATCCAGACACATGTTTCATCATCCATGGCTACGTGCACTTGGACATTGAAGTGTCCTTGGCCCAATGAGCATCAGCTGTGGATGATCAGCCTTGCCACTGTGCTGACTGCTCATGGCCAAACACACACACACACACACCAAGCATTTCCCTGTGTGCTGTGTTTTAACCCTTCAAATCCTGACAATCCCCTCTAAATGCGTAGATGTGTGTGTGTAAGTGTGCATGCAAAACTTCTGTAGCTTCCCAGCTATCCCACTGCACCACCTACACCTTTGTCCTTTTTGCGAACACCTCGCGTGCTCTGTGCCTTCCCTACTTCTGCTCCAGAAGAGACCTGTGCTTGCTTCAGCACAAAGTACTTCCCCTTCTGTGAAAGCATTGGCACTCTAAATTCACCCTGCACCTCAGCCTCATCATGCTTCACCTGTGCAGTCTCCTGTGCTGGTGCCTCAGAGCATGCCAGTGCTTCCGTCTGGGTCCCTATCGTGCATGTCCTATCTTCCTGCACCTGTGCCTCAACTTGTTCCACTGCTCCAGTTCCTTGTGCAAGTGCCTCTGGGCATGCCAGTGTCTCGGTCTGAGTTTCTGTTGTGCATGTACTAGCCCCTGCACCACGAACCTCTTTGGTGACTTCCTCACCCTGTGAGTTCTCCTGGGCACAAACACCTTGGTCCTGCCCCTCTCGTTCTCACTCTCAGAGCTTGTCTGGACTTGGGAATCCACTCTGGGTGCCACCTCAAACTTTGCAGTTGGAACTGTGGTGAGTGTTTGTGTCATTTGCCCTCCTGATGTGCTGGGCTTTTCCTCAGGTGGAGATGGCTGCTGCATTGCCCCTCCATTCCCAGCACTGGGCTTCAGCTGGCCCAACCTCAGGAACACCTCCTGGTTGGCATGGAGTCTGTTTCAGCCTGAATGCCATTCGAACCTGGCATTCCTCGTCAACAGGATCTTCTCTTTGCCCAAAAGAAACCGGTACTTGTTCCCTGAGTACCCCACAAACATTACCCTTTGCCACTTTGGCTCACCATCCCTCCTGAATTCTACAGGAACTTTTACAGTTGCATACTGGCCCCACACTCTCAACCTTTTCAAGTTTGGTGGCCGCCCATACAACTTTTGAAATGGGGTTTGTTTCACTGCAGCATCCCAAAGCCCCTCTCTTATCAAGAGACATCAGCAAGGGTTATGCGCCCAGAAGCGCCTAGAAGTGTCTGAGGTTCCAGAAGTTCCAGTTTGTGAGGTGCAGCTATTGGTCTCCAGTGCAGTGCTGAAGCCAGCATGTAGTGAGTGCTGAAGATCTCTGTTTGCTGTTTGAGTGCACACAGCGGTGAGAGCTGGGAAGCAAGATCCAAAGCTGTTTAGCTATGGAGGGGGTGAAGTTTCCCAAGCTGAATGATACCAACGACTCCAGTTGGCAGTATTATTACCAATCTCTCTTGATAAGAGACGGGATTTGGGACGTCGTCCAGCATAGAGCTACTGCTGAGAAAGGTGTGGACGATGCAAAAGCCAAAGCCACAATTTTGCTGACTATTGAACCGGGAGAGATAACCAGAGTGTTTGATAAGCTGACTGCAAAGGCTGTGTGGGATGCTCTGGAAGAGATCCATCAGTCGCAGACTGAGCTGTCTCGAATGCTGTGCTGTGCTAGGCTTTATGGTTGCAAAATGCAGGAAGGACAGCCAGCAGACCAGCATTTGAGGAGGATGCACGAGTTATTTTTCCAAGTGCAGCAAAGAGGTGTGGACATTCCTGATGAGCAGAGAGCTTATATCCTTCTTGGCAGTCTTGCGAAGGAGTACGAAAACATTCTCTTCAGTTGACACCAAATAGCCTTGGAACTGGTGGCTGCGAGAGTGTTGGAGGAGAGCCAGAGATGCCAGTATGAGGCAGAGCTCAGAGGAAGGCAAAACTTCCACCCACCGGAGGCTTCGCAGGAAGGACAACAACAGCTTGAGATAGCAGCTGGATCATGGAACAGGAGATGTTTCCATTGCGGCAAGCCTGGACACTTTAAAAGGGACTGTAAGAAACTTGCACAGTCAAGGAAACAACAAGCTAAAACCCCGGGGAGGGGGGGGGGGGGTGTTGTTGCTGTGACAAGGGGAAAGGACTGCAATGCCCAGAATGCAGAATGGCTGTTGGACTCTGGGACAAGTTCACACATGACTAACTCTCCAGGAATGCTGAAGGAAAAGAGGCATTCTGAAGTACCTACCATCACGATGGCAGATGGTGTGGAGAGAGAAGTTAGAGACATGGGAAGAGTCTACATCCCCAGCTTGGCAAAAGACTTTTCAAAAGTTTTATGTGTACCTGATTTGAATCACTGTCTTGTGAGTGTGTCTGCCTTGACAGATGATGGGTATGAGCTGAAGTTTAAGGGGGATGGTTGTGAAATTTCCATGGGTGGGCAGGTGTGTGCAAAAGCACAAAAGCAGGATAAAATTTACCACATGGTGAATAGGGGTGAATGTGCTGCAGGGAGTAATGTGCCTTAACACTCTAACTGCGTGCATTACTATCACCGGGTAATGGGGCATGTTAGCTTTTCTAATCTAAAGAAATAGTGGGAAGCGTGCCCTGATATGAAACTGACAAATTGTGGTAACCACCTGGATTGCAATGTGTGTGGGAAAGTCAAACCGAAAACTTGGCAGGTTGCCATAGAAAGCAAATGTACTACAAACAGGCCGTTTCAGATAGTGCATGCAGACTTAGCAGGCCCATTGCCAGCAAGTCTTGGCAACAGCAAATATGTTTTGGTAATGGTGGACGAACACACCAGGTTTTCCTTTGTAATGACCCTGAAGGAAAGGAGGGAGGCTGAAAATTCCTTCAAGGAATCGGTCAACATGGTAAAAAGGGAATTTAATGGCAAGGTGGGGGAAGTAGTGACGGAGGGAGGAGGTGAATTCCTCGGGAAACAGCTGAAAGCCTGGTTGAAGGCCAAAGGCATCCGTCACAGCCATGCAAACCCTGGAGGTCCTCCAGAGGACAGGTTAGCTGGGAGGAGAAAGGACATGCTCATGCATATGAAAGACAGCATGCTCCTTGATGCAGAAGCTCAGCAAGGGCTTTGGGCAGAAGCAATACTGGCAGCAAATCACCTGGCAAACAAGGTGTGGGATGCTGCTGTGTGTGGGTGGCCCTGTGGCTCTCAAGCCCACAGTGCTCCCCAGAACTACATTTTAAAAATGACATTTGCCTCTGAAATTTGGCAAAAAATGGCTACATGCACTATAATCTTTGGAGGCTCAATGTACAAAAGTGTTGGGATAGTCAATATCGTAATCCATCATCAATATCCCAGCTATGGCATAAATTATATTGTTTATTATATTGTATGTTATATTGAAAGAATTTGAGACAAACTGGATTGCAAAAGCAGTAGCTTTTTTCTTGCTAACTTAAAATAAATTTAAAGTTTATTTCCTGGACTAAATTCTGAGGTGATCCGATAATTTTGGGATGCATCATGTGCTCCACCCTCCCTTTTTTATTAGTTATTCTCAGAATGAGGGTTATTTTCTATTGCAGGTGACCTTTGCAGATGTGGTGGTACATTTTACTGAGGATGAATGGAAAATGTTGACAAAGCAAAGACTTACGTACAATGATGTGATGATGGAGAATTACGAGAA
>NW_024803828.1:0-6541 GCF_019175285.1 Sceloporus undulatus | reverse complement strand
GCAGTGTGCTGTTATCACATGCCCCAACTCTGAGGCAGAAGAGATCTCATGCTGGGCAAGGAGAGCTAGGAAATGTTCAATTTACAAGAAAAGGTCAGCATTAGAAGACCTTGATTCTTCTTTGTCTTGTATTAAAGTTGAAGTGGAGAAACTATCCATGTTTAACCTGCGTTGAAAGGCTTCCTTCAGGAAAACTATTCCTAGAGAGGACTCTTGCATTAAGTTTCCTGACCTGTGGGCTTTCATCGTCATCCAATTTTTTCAGAAAAGAAAACTTGCAGCGCCACAATGGAAAATAAAATGATCTTTTGTTTTGCTTAGACACTTGCTTTGAAGTACTCCCTTGAAGAAAAGGTGGAAGGTCCCCCTTTTCCAAGATCCTCTGCAGGTTTGAGTTTTTGTTTCTCTCTCCAGTTTGCCTCAGGACAGACAATACAGCACCCATAATAATATATAATATGATATATTAAAAGCATTTAGCCTATCAGATCTTTTCCTTTGCTTACACCTAATCCATCTTGAAATCAAAGCATTCCTTTTACTAGGATTGCTCCTCCTTTCCTCTCTGTACCAGGTATTCTCATGGAACTGTCCTTGATAGTTCACAGGTTGTATATCCTCCCTCTATATCTGCTCATTAACCAGCCCCATGGAAGATAGACATTATTTCCATCCAACATCACCAATGGTATAGCATATCACATTTTCCAATGCTACAAAGCATGTACAGGAACATATACAGCATATACATAGTAGGAACTATGATCCTGACAAAGGAGGGATAAGTAAACACTTTCAGGTTTATCTTTTTCAGAATAAGAGCTATACAGTGGTACCCCGGGATACGAAATACCCAGGTTACGAAATTTCCGGGATACGGAAATTTCCGGGATAATCCCATAGGAAATAATTGTTCCGGGTTACGAATGTTTTTTCGGGTTACGAAAAAAATTTTGGTGCTTTTTTCGGCTTTTTCGCACGAAATCGCGGCTTTTCCCCATTAGCGCCTATGGCATTTCGGCTTGCGAATGCTTTTCGGGTTACGAAAGCTGCGGCGGAACGAATTAATTTCGTAACCCGAGGCACCACTGTAAATTGGGAGTGAATGTTCTTACAATAAAGGCATTATAAGAGAATGTGATCAACTATTTCAACCATGCATGACTGACAAGGCCAGATACTCTGTGCATAAGGAACATATCTCCATTCCATTAGAGGTGAGGACCAAATCTTGAAATGAGTCAAAGGAAAACTTCTATGGTGTTTTGGAATTTCCAGAGTGTAAATGTAATTGTTGGGAACAAAATTTGTGCTCTGGCAATCTGTTACTGGATAGTACTGAATTCTTGTTCTGTCATCCTACAACAAGATTTGTTGCTTGACTGTGTCCTTGGCTCTACGGAATCCCAACCACTATATAGTTGAAGGATAAAACTTGAATCCTTACACGTTTGTAACCTTCTTGTGATCTCTGCTTAACAACCCTCCATCAGACTGGGGAAAAAAATCAATTAAAATCGGAATAGGGATTTAACCAGAACGAGTGAAGTTCAATTTAAGCCAAGAGCCAATTATGTAAAAACAACCATGTGCTTTGAGTGGGACCACTGAGCAAACCATCTGAGTGACACCAAAGATGATGTGCAGGAATATAGCCTACAGGGTTCAAAAGTCTTTATAAATACACATATCAGAATTGTACAACAGTTGAGATATCATATTACTCTGGAAAACTTTAATCACAGATGGTATATGTGAGCCTCTTTTACGGAAAGAAATCTAGAGGTGGTGGCAACCATCCTTTGAGTATTCCCAAAGGTATGCACAGACTGCACTTTCTATGCTCCAGATGGCTGCAATATCACTCACAAATATTTATATAGAGTTGCCTGTTTTATGACACAAACATTAATTTGCCACCTATTTTAGGGAAAATAAAAAGTTTGGTATTGAGATGATTTATTGTAAGTTGCTCCTGAGTACAGCATAATACGTTAATAGAAAACATAGAAAATAGAACAAAAAACTGAAGGGCTTGCCTAAGGCTCATTTTTGAAACAAATCAAATTACAATATTGTCTGCACACAATAAAGCAAGGATTCATTGGTTTGGTATTTTAGATGGGTGATAATTTGCAATAGATGAAACTATATCACATGTTTAATGCAATAATTAAATAGTAAGGGAGCCAAGATGCATCTCTGTTTCATTCCACATGTAAAGGCCACAAATATCCCTGTGGGTTACATATTAGGACTTGTCTATACTTACAGTAAAATCTGGGAGGGCCCAAGTGGTTTTCAAATTTGCAGCAGCACTGCACTTGTATACACTATTAAACAGATACTGAGGCAAATCACAGTCAGTATGGTGTAAGATGCCCACAAGCCAGTTTCCCCAAATCATTTTTGCCACACATCTGTGGCTGTTCCACTTTATTTATTTTCCCCATTGTCTGTCAAGTATGCGAACATATGCAGTTCGTCTTTCATTGTCATACTTCCATCAGCTGGCCTGGTATAGGCAGGAACCTTGCCAACATGATGTTTTTTTTTTGTTTTGTTTTTTGTATATTCTACACTGTTCATTATACGCACTAACCAATGGCTAGTACAGGCACAAACTTTGTCATATATTAGCCTGTGCACAAATTCCACTTAAGACAATAATGCAGCACCCTTTTAAAAATGGCAGTTGAACCACTTGAACTTCCTGGGGTCTCTTGAGAATTGTTTCTTCCTAGCGGGAAAGATTGTTATGAGAACTGGTGCCAAAATGGGTATCATTTTGCCATGATTTTCTGAGTGTATATGTTTCTCTTTGTAAGAGCCTAAATGGACTGCATTGGCAGCCACTCACCCAAGAGCAAGCAGGTCATGTAGGTACTACCACCATGGACCCTTAGCAGAGACCCCATGTCCACAGCACTTTGAAACAAAGATAAAAAAATCCTAGTTTGGTAGTTGATAGTAGCGAATATTCACACCACTGATAGCCCGGAAACACCAAGTGACTTAAGGCATGCTAGCCTGGCACAGCCAGGAAGCAACCATTTCCCATTCTTGAGAACTTCTGATATCAAAGTGATCTTTGCTATATAAATTAAGAAAATGAAGTAAACAACCTTTCGCATTAAGCCAGTTTTTGGCTATTTAAAGACTCCAAAATCCTTTATTCTCTGAGCTAGTGTAAAGAGGGACTTTAAGTCTCTCTGAACCTTCTACTAGTCTCTGTCATGCTGCTTCCCCCCCCCTGCACACCGCTATGCTGAGCAGTTGAGTAAGCATCTTCATCATGGAAGGAGAACCACACTATGGCGCATTACAGACCGCTCTCAAGCGGATGTTCTCCCGCCACCGCCATTAGCTGCGACGGGAAGCCCCAGCGGCCAGACCGCGAGGCTTCCGGCCGCAGCGAAAAAGGAGCACCAAAATGGCACGCCTTTTTGGCCCCCGGAAATGGTGCTGCGAGGCCCGCATTTGCGGCGTCACTTCCACCGCGCCACATCTGGATGCACAGCGTCCATGACGTAAAAATGGCAGCGCCCATGTGGATGGGCGCTGCCATTTAGGACGCGCTCCGTGTGTGTTGGGAACGGGGCCGGTTAGGAAGAGGCAACCCTTCCTAACCCTAGCACACCCCTTCCTAAACCTAGGATGCGTGAAGCGCGTCCTAAATGGCAGTCTGTAACCCACCCGTGGTAACTATATATGAGTGAAGGGTTTCTTAGTAATCCCTAGCCCTTTTAAGTATGCATGTAGGTACTTGTATTAAATAGCCTAGTGTGTGTATGTGTGTGTTTTTCCCCTAAATAACCTATTGATATTCCCTATAGCCTAGTGTGTATGTGTATATGCTTGCATGACTTATTGATTTCCCCCTAAATAAAAGTACAATTCATTGGAAGAATTTTGTCTTTGCTAGTTCTCTATTCCATCAACCTTCGTATATATAGGATAAGATCCTGGAGTTAATTGGGTTAATTAAAATTCCCCAAAGTCAAGTTCATATGTAATAAGATCATGCCACCACCTGTTCCTTACAGCCTGACCCACCCCACCACCACAAGTTCCTCCCTCTGCTGCCAATGTGAATCTGCCAGTCACACATCCTTTCATTGAAATTATCCTGGAAATTCCAGGCAAAATTGAGATTTTTTCTTCTCCTGCAGATTAGAGCTGTCAGGCACCTCAATGCATGGCACCCGTTACAAATCGGTCAGAACACTATGGGTCAAAATAGTAAGTGAGTGGGTTTTTTTTAAAAAAAATAATAATAATACTATAGACAACGTTTTAACCTCCAGAAGCTGTTGTCATACAGTGTACGAGTATAATAAATCTCACCATCTATAGGTTTCCAGCTTGGTCCAGAGTCAGTCTTGGGAAATGCCTTCAAATTCTAATTTAAAATCCATAAAGGCAACATAAAGTACCCTATATGGCACTAAGCTATATTTTTCTGCTATATGGTACAAAATCAGACTCTAATCAGTGCTGGAATGGCCATATTTTTCCTGGAAACTGATTGGACAATGATTCGTGACTGATACCAGTCTGTGGATCACCACTTTGACTAACACTGACATAATCCAGAAAGAAAGGTGCTACTTTGAAGTAACATTCCATGTGGATTAAATGGTTCAGTCACTGGTCATATCACCTACACAAGTTTTGCCAAGAAGTATCACCTTATTTTCATAACATTATTATTATTATTATTATTAACCTTTATTTATGAAGCGCTGTAAATTTACACAGCGCTGTACATGCAATCTTTTTAGTTAGATAGATCCCTGCCCTCGGGCTTACAATCTAAAAAGACATGACACAGAAGGAGAAGGGAGTGGTGCAGGGAAAATGTAAGAGGTCCAGCAGTTCCTCTCTACCTCCAAGGCCTGGACCAAAGCAGATGGACTGGAGGGAGGGCTTGGCTTCATAATGGATGGTTAATCTTCTTCCAGGGAAAATACATACTCTCAAGTAGGACAATACATATACAGTACATAGCAATACAGGAAATGGTTTGATAAACAGGCACCAAAAGAACATCAAATAGTAAGCAACAATTATGCAATGCCTGGGAAGGCTTCTCTGAACAGGATGGTTTTCAACTCCGTTTTGAAGCTGGTTGAAGAAGTGATGGCTCTTGCTTGTGGGGGAAGAAGGTTCCAGGAGGGGCAGCAAGTGAAAAGGGGCGAATCCAGGATGGGGCAGAGGAAATCCTGGGCTGGGACAGCAGACCTTGACTACCAGAACGGAGGGCCCTGGTGGGAAGGTGAGGAGAAAGAAGGTCTGATAAGTAAGGAGGGGCCGCCATTTGAAAAGACTCCTAAATCCAAGAATCAACATAAGGTTAGAAATCAATCCCTTCCCAGATATGACATTCAACAGGCTATTACTGCTGATACAGTAATTAATCTGTCAATTTCTAGGTTTCTCTGTTTTTCATTCTTCCCCCTCCATACATTTGTTTTGCTCTCAGCTGAGAATTTTTAAAAGTTTATACAAAAACGTGAACACATTTTAATGTGTATTCTAATACCTGTATGCATGTATCTTAATTTATTTCATATCTTTTTGAAAGTGACTTTAATATATTTTTTGAAATTATTATACAACTTTTAGTAAACAGTCTTCTAAGGTTATTCTTTTTTAAAATCATATTTTGTGTACACTAATACACAGTTTTATTGAAGAACTCGGGTCCAAAATTCAGAGGTGCAAGTTTCTAAGCATAATTTAGTTTGTTTCAATATTGATCAAAAAGAACAAAATTAAGACATCAAAATGTAACCATTGCCAAAAAATGTGACACCCCCCCACACACACACACACCAGATTTTTTTTCCTATTGCATCTTCTTCTTCCTATGGGAAAACAGTTCTGCTCCCACACTTTGTACTTTGTTTCCACATACATATTGTGCTTTGCAGGATTAGGTTGATAAAGAGTTTAATTTATACTAGCAGAGAAAATGCTGTGATGTAGCATACATACACAAACTAGGAAAGGAAAAGGAAAGATGTGAAAACTGGACTATAAACCTGGCAGCTGTTCTTTATTCATGTTTCAAAGACTCCCGTGTGATTCTAAAATTTGGGGTATTTTATACCATGCTCTATTCCCCTATTTTTTTTATATAAAGATAATAATCTTTACTAATTTGATGTATATTATGTTTCCAATTCCACTGGGCACATGATAAGGCTGAATAAAAGTTCTTCTTCCCTTCATCCATTCATGGTGCAGACAGATTAATTTGTCAGAAGGCTATCTGTAAAACAGAAATCACAGCTGGAGGCAAAAAGTATTTACGCAAGTTGAAGGCAAACTCTGAACATGTGTTCTGCTCTTGCTAGTGTGCTTATCAGTAGCATCCTGTTGCACAGTACCAACAAAACAAAGCACACAAAACCATCATGTTACCTGCCAAAATCTGAACAAACTGGATTATTTCACAAAGGAAAGCCAAAATGTAACAATGAAAGAATGACTTTTAAATGCCTACTCTTGCATGAATTCACACTGAAAGGTGATA
>NW_024803827.1:0-6542 GCF_019175285.1 Sceloporus undulatus | reverse complement strand
GCGCGCCGAATTTTAGTTTTAGTTTTCTTTAACTCAACAACTCTACTCAAGTGGCATCAGGTTAGAATCAGATATTGAAATAGAACCTTGCCTTTAAGTATCAGATAGCAGCCAGTACATTCCTTTAAAGAAGTATTCCCAGTAGATTGACTGTTATAGTCATTACTAAAGACTTTGCAGTATGGACAACGAGGGATCTGCTGCAGTCACCTGCAACTCTTGTGGGATGTTTCTCTTCTTGCCCACAGAAGTCGAGAACTTCACATGCACCAAGTGCAAGTTGGTAGCACTCTTGGAGGAGAAAGTGCAGCAGCTGGAGTCAAGAGTAGCTACACTTCAGCATATTAGGGAACAAGAGGATTTCCTGGACACAATAGAACTAACCATCTTGGATGAGTACCATGCAGAGGAAGATGCTAGGGTGGAAGAGGTCACTTGCCATACACAGGAGGCAGACAGCTGGAGGAATGTCACAAAGAGAAGTAAGCCAAGAAGGAATTGTTCTGGGAGCTTGCAGCTAGAGAATCGATTCGAAGCTCTTTCCCTTATCAAGGAGGATGAAGAGGAGCAGCATGGACAGACTTCAGGGACAGAGCAGGGGAGCCTGAGAGTCCCACCCGAGGGAACAGTCGCTCGCTGCTAAGCCTCGGAGGAGGCGTGTGGTCGTAGTGGGGGACTCCTTGCTGAGGGGTACAGAAGCAGTGATATGTAGGCCTGACAAGATGTCTCGAGAGGTGTGTTGTCTTCCAGGTGCAAAGATCCGTGATGTGACAGAGAGGCTGACAAGACTGGTCAAGCCTACTGACCAATACCCCTTCCTTTTGGTCCACGTGGGAACTAATGATACTGCAAGACACAGCATTCAGAACATCAAAAGGGATTACGAGGCGCTTGGTAGTAAGCTGAAAGGAATGGATGTACAGGTTGTCATCTCATCTCTTCTGCCAGTTGAAGGGCATGGTCCAGGAAGGGAGAGGAAAATAGCGGATGTGAACAACTGGCTTCGCAGATGGTGCCGCCGAGAAGGATTTGGATTCTTCGATCATGGGCTGCGGTTCCACGAGGAGGGACTTCTTGCAACAGACGGGTTGCATCTCACGCCAGTTGGAAGAAATGTTTTTGCCAACAGTCTCAAGAACTTGATCAGGAGGGCTTTAAACTGAGTTCCAAGGGGAAGGGAGACAATATTAAGGAAGGCGAAAGGGATGGAGAAAATAGTCAAACTGACATAGAGGAAACAAGAAAAAAAGTGCAAGGACCCAACAGTGGGAGGCAAAAAAACTTGCACAGGCAGCAAGTAAAAGGGAACTATGGTCTGCGATGTCTCTACACTAATGCACAGAGCATGGGAAATAAGCAAGATGAACTCGAACTCCTAGTACAACAAAGCAAATATGATATAATAGGCATCACTGAAACCTGGTGGGATGAGTCTTATGATTGGAATGTGGAAATAGAGGGGTATAACCTTATTAAGAGAAATAGGCCAAAAAGGAAAGGAGGAGGAATAGCACTATATGTCAGAGATATTTACACCAGTGAAGAGATCCTGGACATCAATCATGGAAGCCAGGTGGAGAGCATCTGGGTAAAAATTAAAGGGGAGGGAAACAACAAGGATGTTACGGTGGGAGTCTACTACAGACCCCCAAGTCAGACTGAGGAATTGGATGATATCTTTCTAGAACAGATGACCACACAGTCAGAAAAGAGAGATGTAGTAGTGATGGGCGACTTCAACTATCCTGATATTTGTTGGAAGTCAAGCTCAGCAAAATCCTCAAGGCCTAACAAATTCCTCACTTGCCTGGAAGACAATTTCATGGTCCAAAAGGTGGAAGAGGCAACAAGGGGGTCAGCTATTTTAAATCTGATCCTAACCAACAAGGATGACTTGGTTAATGGGGTGCAAGTGGTGGGATCCTTAGGTGGAAGTGACCATGTTCTCCTGGAGTTTGTAATACAGTGGAAAGGAGAAGCCAGGCATAGTCAAACATGCATTCTAGACTTTAGGAGAGCGGATTTCAGTAAACTTAGAGAAGTATTGAGGGCGATTCCATGGTCAGAAATACTAAAAGATAAAGGAGTTCAGGACGGATGGGACTTTCTCAAAAGGGAGATACTGAAGGCACAATTTCAAACAGTTCCAGTGAGAAAGAAAAACAGGAGGTGTCTCAAGAAACCAGGATGGATGACTAAGGAACTTTCAACCGAGCTAAGTTTGAAACGGAACATGTATAAGAAATGGAAAAAGGGGGAAATCACAAAAAAGGAATTCAAAGAAATAGCAGGCATGTGTAGGGGTAAAGTCAGAAAAGCTAAAGCGCAGAACGAACTCAGGCTTGCTAGAGAGGTTAAGAACAATAAAAAGGGCTTTTTTGGATATGTCCGCAGCAAAATTAAGAAGAAGGAAACGGTAGGGCCACTGCGTGGAGAAGATGGCAAAATGCTAACAGAAGACAGAGAAAAGGCAGAATTACTCAACACCTTCTTTGCCTCAGTCTTCTCACAAAAGGCAAAGGGTGCTCAACCTGAGGATAATGGAGCAGAGGACAGAATAGGGGAATTTCAGCACAGAATAAGTAAAGAGATAGTAGAGGAACACCTTATTAATCTAAATGAATTTAAGTCTCCGGGACTAGATGAACTCCATCCAAGGGTATTAAAAGAACTGGCAAATGTAATATCGGAGCCATTGGCAATAATCTTTGAAAACTCCTGCAAAACAGGAGAGATCCCAGCAGACTGGAGGAGGGCAAACGTTGTCCCCATCTTCAAAAAGGGGAAAAAAGAGGATCCCAACAATTATCGTCCAGTTAGTCTGACATCAGTACTAGGAAAGATTCTGGAGCAGATCATTAACCAGAGAGTCTGTGAACATCTAGAAGGCAATGCCATAATCACAAAAAGTCAACATGGGTTTCAGAGAAACAAGTCATGCCAGACAAACCTGATCTCTTTCTTTGATAAAATTACCAGCTTGGTAGATGAAGGGAATGCTGTGGATATAGTATATCTTGATTTCAGTAAGGCCTTTGACAAAGTTCCCCATGACATTCTTGCAAACAAGCTTGTAAAATGTGGGCTAGACAAAGGAACTGTTAAATGGATCTGTAATTGGTTGACCGGCCGAACCCAAAGGGTGCTCAACAATGGCTCCTTTTCATCCTGGAGAGAAGTGACCAGTGGGGTCCCACAGGGCTCTGTCCTGGGCCCAGTGTTATTCAACATCTTTATCAATGACCTGGATGACAGAATTGGGAGCATACTTATCAAATTTGCAGATGATACCAAATTAGGGGGAATAGCTAATACCCCAGAGGACAGGATCAAGATTCAAAATGACCTGAATAGACTAGAAAGCTGGGCCAAAGCTAACAAAATGAAATTCAACACGGAGAAATGTAAGGTATTGCACTTAGGGCGGAAAAATAAAATGCACAGATATAGAATGGGTGACACCTGGCTGAATGAAACTACGTGTGAAAGGGATCTAGGAGTCCAAGTAGACCACAAGTTGAACATGAGTCAACAGTGTGATGCGGCAGCTAAAAAGGCCAATGCTATTTTAGGCTGCATCAATAGAAGTATAGTGTCTAGATCAAGAGAAGTAATAGTGCCACTGTATTCTGCTCTGGTCAGGCCCCACCTAGAATATTGTGTCCAGTTCTGGGCGCCACAATTCAGAAAGGACATTGAGAAACTGGAGCGTGTCCAAAGGAGGGCGACAAAAATGGTGAAGGGTCTGGAAACCATGCCCTATGAGGAACGACTTAGGGAGCTGGGGATGTTTAGCCTGGAGAAAAGAAGGTTAAGAGGTGATATGATCGCCCTGTTTAAATATTTGAAGGGATGTCATATTGAAGAGGGAGCAAGCTTGTTTTCTGCTGCTCCAGAGAACAGGACCCGGAACAATGGATGCAAGCTGCAGGAAAAGAGATTCCACCTGAACATTAGGAGGAACTTCCTGACAGTTAGGGCTGTTCGACAATGGAATGCACTCCCTCGGAGGGTGATAGAGTCTCCTTCCTTGGAGGTCTTTAAACAGAGGCTGGATGGCCATCTGTCAGGGATGCTTTGATTTGGATTTCCTGCATGGCAGGGGGTTGGAGTGGATGGCCCTAGTGGTCTCTTCCAACTCTATGATTCTATGATTCTATGAGTTTTCTTGACAAGATTTGTTCAGAGGAGGTTTACCATTGCCTTCACTTGAGGCTGAGAGCATGTGACTTGCCCAAGGTCGCCTATTGGGTTTTATGGCCAACTTGGCAATTGAACCCTGGTCTTCAGCGTCATAGTCCAACACACAAACCACTACACCACACTGGTTCTTTAAACATATTCAGTCATATTTAAAACATCAATAAAAAAGAAAAGTCTGAAATCCAGCTAGGTATGTGCAAATATTTTGAAGGCTTTCTATAAATGAGGTGGTCAGAATAAAGAAAAAACAAGAATTGACCAGACTTTAAATGGTCATAGTGCCTTCTACTACTTATTTTAGAAACTAAATGGGCTGATTTAGGGAGGATGTTTGCTTATGCAAACCAACCAACCAACCCAGAACTCACTTATACCATTAACAGAAAGCATAATATGATGCAGCTCTGCTGGACTGTACCAGGTTGGGGGGGGGGCACTGCAGCATGTGAGATAAGGCAAGGTAGAATAGGAGAAACTGTTTTACATGGGGGAATAGAGGTAAGACTCTATTTTGGGGCCATGTCACAGGTCCCACAGTCCAGCAATCCCCCCCCCCCATAAACATCTGGAGAGCAGCAGATGATGGGAGCAATGACAGACAGGCCCAGCATCGCCACCTATCCATTTCTTTTGCTCTTATGTCTCAGGAAGGAAGAAGAAGTTGTAAAGCACAAAAAGCTATTGTGACAGAGGGAAAATGGTATAAGCTCCACAACCCGAGTAAAACACATGGTTCCCGTAAGAACATTAAATGCAGAATGCAAAACAGTGATGAAGCGTTAAAAAACGTAGTCACCGCTGCACCACGTGATTTGAATGTTCATTCTTGCTTGGTTCTCACAGCCCTTAGTCATTTAGAATTTCATGAGTTACTCTTAGCACTTTGAATTGTGCTTGGAAATATACTGGTTGCCAGTTCAGAGAGTGGTGTTCAGCTGACTTTTCTTTCAACATCTATGGAGGCTGGAGGCCACACTCAAAAGCAGAGGTGAGAATTTTGCAAGACATCTATATGTTTTGGACTGCAGCTCCCATAATTTGTCCCTATTGTTGTTGCAAATGCATGGCACAAAACAACTAAGGGTCCAGTTCCAAAGGAAGCAGGCACAAACCAAGATCCAAAAAGTAACTGCATTATCTATAGTTACATTTATGTTCAATCCTATTCTAGTGAAGTTAAGATGACATATATTTTTCTCTTCTCATTGTCCTCACACAGCCTAGTGAGGTAGCTCGGCTGAGAGAGAATGACAAACCCAAAATTACTTTGTGCATTGTTTCATGGAGGCTAGAACCTGGATCTTGCAAAACTCAATTCAACAGTCTCTAACCACTGCCTGGCAGCTCTAACTCACTCCATTTAAGGGGACAAGGCTTTATAGGGCCTTGGAGACAATGGCCAGCCCTTGGTGCCAGCTGGCTGAGTAGTGTTGCAGGTTTGGTACTATAGAAAATGGCTGTGCTTTCTACCTATAAAAACAAAGCAAAAAGTGGCTGTACTTTCTACCTGTAAAAACCTCTGCCTGTAAAAACAAATATCCTCAGAGGTTCCTCTGTAGTCCATCCATTGCTGGAGCACTCCTTCTCATTGACAGGCAAAACCCATCAGTGCCTCCCAGTTGCACTGCTTTTCTACTTGGATTCATGTGTGATAAGTTCCTCCTGAAGCAGTTCCAATATGCGGACAGTCACATTGTGCAAGTGGGCATGATTATGCTCCTTTCCCCTTCCCCCTCACTATTCCCAAGCAAGCTGTTTTTCTCTTTTTCCCTCCAAATTCTTTTGACTATTTATTTTTACTTAATTGATTGCCATGATCATGTAATTGTACTAAAAATGAAAATAAATAAAGATTGAAAGGCATGTTGGGAGGCAGAGCTGTGGACATTCAGTATAAAGAAGACAAGAGGCTGGGACAAGCAGCATCATGGTGATTTGGAAAGAGTGACAGTCCCCAAGCTGATTATGTTGGCATTTCTTAGATTAATGCAGTTGTGGTGCCTTACCAGATTGGTGTGATAAAGTCCTAAGAATGCAATTTGAGGCAGCCCCCAGACCTGGGTAGCATAGGCTGAGCCTTCCCAGTGAATGAGCATGGGAGGTGCCCCAGTTTCTGTTGCTGAGAGTGGGCACCTAGGAGCTGGTGGCATTAAAGCAGAGAGTGGAGAGCAGCTGGTGGCACTAAGAATTATTTTTACTTCATTTTTAAAATGTTTATCTCATCCTTCCTCTGAGGAGCTAAGGAAGGAATACATAATTCTCTTTCCTTTCCTTCATTTTCAGAACAATTCCATGAGGCACATTAGGGTGAGAGACATCAGGCCTGGTGGAGTTTACAA
>NW_024803826.1:4678-6543 GCF_019175285.1 Sceloporus undulatus | reverse complement strand
GTCCCTCTCACCTTCCCTTACCTTCTTCCTCCCTTCTCTTCCCCTTCTGTCCCTCCTTATCTTCTGTAACAGTAATACACACTTCCTTCTCTCCTCTAGAATAGCATTATAAGAATATTGTAGAGTTGTAGATACAATTTGAACCTCTTTGCAGATAATAGTGAAAATACTGATAATACCCTTGTTGCAATAGAGGTGAAAGGAGTAGGTATATATAAACAGAGACCATTTATTTTTCCTTTTTTTCCTCTGCTTTTGGTCTTACTACTTACTCTCCCCCCAAATTTCTCTCTTCGAATTATCACAAAGTGTAGTGTATATACTGTTTACCTGAATTAGTTGGCATAGATCAGACACATGCTTCATTGAATACCAGATAATTGTTGTTGACCCTCTCTTTTTTTTTGTCTAGTCAATTTCTTTCCCATTGGGTAATGAATAGAAAAGAGGCCAATAAGAAGTGAATTGATCGGTGAAAACATTGCTTCTGTCCTTGTGTTGGATGAATTAAAGAAACAGGGAAGATAATAACGGGGTAAGAAAAGCTATTAATTTTAGACCGAAAGTACTTTAGAGGAAATCTTTTACATCTCCCGCTACAGTTAAGGCTTTTATAAGCACCAAATATTAGACTACCAGTTTAAAAGAAATCTACCTCCACAGCGGTGGTATCCAAAGATAATACCCAATATTACAATTAGTATCGCGGGAAAGCATTTGAAATAAATTTTTTTTCTTTCTTCGTTCTTCTTTCTCTTCCTCGCTTCTCCTTCTCCTTACCTTTTTCTCCCCTTCTGGAGTTATTATAGTAAAGAAACAAACAACAGAGCAACTGCTGTCTCAAAGAACCAGGATTTGCGGACGACACTTTAAAATTAAATACTTCAGAAGGAACAGAGATGACGACAACTAGGAGAGAAAAAGAAAGACAACAACAGGCTGCAGCAATGGCAAGCCAAAGAAGAATGTCCAGCTCTGACCCAAATTTTGGACTCTTGGAAGAAATGAAAAGATTGCACACGGAACTCAAAAATGAGATTTGGGAATCAAAGGAAGAAACAAGACGGGAAATTAGGGAGTCGAGAGAGGAAACGAAGAAAGAACTGAAATATGAAACTAGTAGAATAAGGCAGGATTTGGACAAACTAAATAAAGACATGGAAAAAATAACAGGAAATATAGAGAAATTAGATCACAAAACAAGAAAGATGGAAGAAAGGATTGAAGACCTAAACAAATATCAACAAGAAGACCAGGACGCCATCCTGAGACTGGAAATTAAGCAAAGAGAAAAATGCATCAAACTAAGAGGCCTGCCAGAACAAGCCCATGAAAATCTATACGACTTCTTGATTCCCTATTTAGCTAAATACTTAGACATGCCAGTGCAACAAATGTCTGGAGAGATTGATCGGCTGTACCGCATAAACTCAAATACTGCAAAAACTAAGAAACTTCCGCGCGACGTGGTGTTATACTGGGTAAGGAAACAGACAAAGGATGCATTTCTCCAGAAAAACTACAAAACAAGATTCGTGATAAGAGGGATGGAGATCCAGGTGTTCAAAGACATCCCCGCAGAGGTGTTAAGAAGACGGAAAGACTACCAGTTCTTAACAGAACAACTGAAGAGATGCAAAATACCTTTCAGGTGGGAAGAACTTGAAGGACTTTCCTTAACTTGGAACCAAAAAAGATTTAGATTAAATACCCTAGAAAAAGCTGGGAATTTTTGGAAAGAATTCAAAAAGGAATTGACAAAAAGATCAACACCAGGAGAGAAGAATGACAAAAATGAGAGAGAAGAAAATGAAGATCCCCAAAAATCCCCACCAGAATCTGTGATCGGAGAGGAGAGGGGGGGG
>NW_024803826.1:4321-4578 GCF_019175285.1 Sceloporus undulatus | reverse complement strand
TGGAGGAGGAGGAGAGCGGAGAGAGATTGGGAGAGGTGGATTAGGAGATTGGAAGACTGAGAAGTGATTAATAAATTGAATAAATTTCCCTTTTTTTATCTTTGCATTTTCTCGTGTTTTCTTTTTTCTTTTTTTTCTCTTTTCCTTTCTTTTTCTCTCCCTCCTTTGGAAACCATAAGAAAGAAAAGTTTAAAATAAATACAAAAGTGAAATATGAAATTAATAACCTGGAACGTAAAAGGATTAAACACACCAAA
>NW_024803826.1:0-4221 GCF_019175285.1 Sceloporus undulatus | reverse complement strand
ATTAAATCCACCGAAAAAAGACTAATAAGATTTAAAAATTTAGGAAATGACTATATCTCAGCGGCTAAAAACAAAAAGAAAGGAGTGGTAATCTACACCAAAAATTATATACAGTCAAAAGAAGTCTTAAATGACCCAGAAGGACACTATGTAGGAGTCGAAATTAATTTGAACAATGAAAGTTATTTAATACTAGGAATATATTGCCCCCAAGACAAAAAAGGACTCTTTTACCGTAAACTACATAATGAAGTAGAAAAACTGGAATATGATAAAATAATAATCATGGGTGATTTCAATGGAGTAGTTGAAACCGCCCTAGATAAAAAATCTACAAAAGAATTTAAAAGTAATCAAGGTGTACTCCCCCATTCCTTTTTTGACTTGATAAAAAGCTACTATTTGAAAGATGTGTGGAGATTAGAAAAAAAAGGGGAACAGGGATTTACATTTTACTCAAACAGACACCAATCACTTTCCCGTATTGACATGATCTGGGTTTCCTCATCGCTATGCAACATGATTAAGTCAGTAGAATTACAACCAAGACTAATTTCGGACCACAATCCAGTAATTGCGACCCTTTTTCCCCAAACAAGAACAAGAAATTGGAGGTTGAAAGACTCCACTATCCAAAATAAAGAAGTTATAAAAAGAACAAAGGAAGTAATAATTAATTATTTCAAAGAAAACACTTCCCAAGATATTAAATTCAAGAGTGTCTGGGATGCTGGGAAAGCGGTAGTGAGAGGCTTTTTAATCAATCAAGAAGCTTACTTGAATAAAAGAGAAAAGGAAAATGAACAGAAGTTAATCAATTTAATAGTAGATAAAGAAAAAGAATTGGAAACACATTTGGGAGACTCAAGAATATTGGAAGAGATTGATCTGTTGAAAAAACAAAAGATGAAAAAAGATACATTAGAAATTAGTAGAAAGCTAAAAACTTTAAAGCAGAAGAATTTTGAACAAGCCAACAAAATAAGTAAAGGATTGGCAGAGAGGTTGCGTAAAAAACAGAATAAGAAAAGAATAGTTGAATTAAAAATAAAAGACAGAACGGTAACCAAACAGGAGGATATAAAAAAGGGATTTACTCAATTTTTTTCAGAGATTTACCAAGGTCAAGAAATAGATGAAAAAAAAATTCAACACTATCTAAAAGATAAAAGAGATAAATTCATAAAACCGAATAAGAATCAATTAGAAGACTTAAATAAAGCGATAAGCTATATGGAAGTAAAGATGGCAATTGATAATTTGAAAAACGGGAAATCTCCCGGTCCTGACGGATTTACGGTGCAATATTACAAAACTTTCAGAGACGAATTATGTGCTCCCCTACAATTCATGTTAAATTCGGTATTAGAGGAAGGAATTCCTGAAACTTGGAAAGAGGCAGACATAATACTAATTCCGAAGGAGGGAAGAGATACTAGAGAAGTCAAAAATTACAGGCCAATCTCGCTTCTGAATATCGATTACAAAATTTTCGCAGCAATCTTGGCAGACAGATTAAAAAAATTCTTAAAGGATAGCATAGATAATGACCAGAAGGGATTTCTTCCACAAAGACAAATTAGGGAAAACACAAGATTAGTAATAAATATAATGGAATTTTATGAAAAGCACAATGCCAAAGAATTAGGTTTACTGCTTTTAGACTTGGAAAAAGCATTTGACACAGTACATTGGAAAACACTTTTTGAAATTTTGGGAGAATTGGAATTGGGTTCTAAATTTATAGGATGGATTAAAGAGATTTATAAAGATCAAAAAGCTAAAATTATTGTGAATGGTGAAAAAAACAAATTATATTGCAATCAATAGAGGTACAAGACAAGGCTGCCCCCTCTCGCCACTACTGTTCATAATCATAATTGAAAGACTTATTAAAAGAATCAAAAACAATGATCAAATTCAGGGTGTAAAAGTCAGGAACTATGTATACAAAGTGAGAGCCTTCGCCGATGATTTGGCGATCTTTCTAAACGATCCTTGTAAAAGTGCAACAGAATTATTAAAAACAGTGGAAGAATTTGGAGAAATAACAGGATGCATGTTAAACAAAGACAAATCAATGACCATAACCAAAAATATGTCCCCAGAGAGAGAAAGAAAATTATCAGAAATGTTAAAAATAAAAACAGGAAAAAAAGCTAAATATTTAGGAATAACAATCTCTAGTAACCTGAACGAATTATTTGATATCAACTATAAAAAAACATGGAAAGAAATTAAGTTGAAATTGGAAAAATGGGGAAAACTTAAATTGTCTCTTTTGGGGAAAATTGCAGCAATCAAAATGGTAGTTCTCCCTAAAATCCTCTATTTGTTCCAAACACTCCCAATTGTAATAAAAGATAAATTTTTCAAGATTTGGCAAAGAGACCTAAGCAACTTTATTTGGCAAAAAAAGAGACCCAGAATTAGATTAAAAATAATGCAAGATTCAGTGGAAAGAGGTGGATTAGGCCTACCAAACTTAAAACTATATTTCGAAGCATGCAGTTTAATGTGGATTAAAGATTGGATTCTACTAAAAGATGATGAATTACTAGAGATAGAAGGAGATAACTTAAGATTCGGGTGGCACTCATATCTAGGATATGACAAGATAAAAGCAAACAAAGAATTTAATTTACACCATATCAGAAGGTCATTGGTTAAGGTATGGAACAAATATAAACCCAGAATTATGGCAAAATTTCCTTTTTGGTTTTCCCCACAAGAGGCAATCCAAAGAGTTGAAACTAGGCAAAAAACAGATTGGCTAACTTATGCAAAATTATTGAAAAGAGATAAGAATGGAAAGCTGGAGTTCAAAACGCAAAAGGAACTTTCTGATGAGAATACAAATCTGGACTGGTTTAAGTACTGGCAATTAAGAGAAAGATTCAAATCAGACTCAAAAATAACAGATTTTGAGATTGAGCAAAGCGAATTTGGAAAAATAATAGGAAAAGAAAACCCAAAATGGATAAAAGAATTTTACAAATTATTATTAAATTGGCATCTAGAAGACGAAATAGTAAAGGAAAACATGATACAGTGGGCAAAAAATTTTGGTTATGCAATAAATTTGGACAGATGGGAAGCAGTCTGGAAAAAAAAGATTAAAATACTCGGCTTCGCAAAATTTAAAGGAAAGTTACTACAAAACATTTTTTCGATGGTATTTGACACCAGAAAAGATTTCAAAAATTTACAAATCAACAAACAACCTATGTTGGAAATGCCAAAAAGAAATGGGAACTCTATATCACTGTCTTTGGTCATGCAAACTAGTCAAAAACTATTGGAAAAAAATACATGAGACAATCAACTCAATTTTACCAATAAAAATTAAATTTCTACCCGAAACCTACTTATTAAATATGTGGGAAGAAGAAGCAGACAGAAAATATGGGAAGATTCTGTATTATTTGATTTCAATGGCGAGATTGGCACTAACACAAAAATGGAAAGGGAAAAAGATCCCTAGTAAAAAAGAATGGTTAATTAAAGTATATGAGGCCATCGAAATGGATAAACTGACTAGACTATTGAGAGATCAAACTTTAGAAGAAGTAGATGAAGAATGGGATAAAGTCCTAGAATGCTTAGTAAAAGAATGGGGAAATGTAGCAATAGTTGGCCTAAGTAAACAATAAATAAAGAATAAAACTTCTATACTACATACATAGCAGAATACAAGATTTGGAGAGTAAAAGGAAAAAAAGCTTTAAAACTAGGAAGAACTAAAATAAACAATGAAGGTGGAAAAGTACAGATGTAATACGCAAAGGATCATCTAATAGAAAGCTGTAAGATCAAGTATAATCAGGAATTAAACAATAGATATGCATACTACCGCTGTGGACGGATTTTTAGCGAAACAAAGCTAAATAGAACAAGAAGGAGTGATAAAAGGGTGGAAAAAATAGAACAATTATACCCACCAGGATCAGAGAGAGAAGTCTGGTAAGAATGAGAAGAGAGAATGAGTAGATGGAAGAAAAGGAATGAATGAAGGTAAAGTAGGTGTCGGAAGGTGAGTGAAAGTAGCAAAGCAGGAGAGGTGTAGAGGGGTGGAGGGAGAGGAGAGAGAAGGAGGTTGTGAAGTGAGAAGGATGAAGTAGGAGAAGGGAGGGAGATACAAGAAGTAGAAAGTAGAAGGTAAATTACTGGGAGCTAAACTTGAGAAGGAACAGGTGTGTAAGAAGGTGAGCAGAAGGACAA
>NW_024803825.1:0-6545 GCF_019175285.1 Sceloporus undulatus | reverse complement strand
CCACAGCCCTCATGTCAGAAGAAATGAGATGCTATCTTCCTGAAGAGAAGCTGTCAACTGGTGGAAGCTGAGCCAAGATGGAAGGAACAGCCTTTCTAGCAGAAAGCAAAGCAATCCTGACGGAGTGCCTGGAGGCTGCACTCCCGTCAGGATTGGAGAGCCATGTTTCATCAGCAGCTACAAGGGTTGAAGGCTAACCCAGAAGCCCAGATGCAGAGTGTCCAGTCAGGGGTGATGGAGGAAATTTACGGAGGTGGGTGAGCAGCTGACAGGGCCTGGAGTATTACCATCAGTAGCTGAAAAATGACAGGCTTTGTCTTTCCAAGAAACTTTCAGCAATGATAAGGTGGGAAAGTTGGAGGAAAACATAGGAATAGAAAAGAATGGAGATTTTTGAAAAAAGTATTCATTTTGCATATCTCTCAGGACTCACAGTAAAATAAACAGTACTGTACATTGGGAGCTGGCATATTTCTGAGTTTTACAGCATATTGAGGAGAAATAAAATACCCTCAAAATCATGTATACATGCAAATGGCTAAAAATGCGTACAGTTCAAAATACGCACAAATGTGCTACCGTTCATGCGGAAAATACATGCAAATGTTTGTGCTGAAAATGGATATAGATTTCCCAAAGGAAAGTAAAAACAGAGAAACATGAATGGATGTACAAGATGGAATGAAAACTCAGGAGAAAGACATTGAAATTAAGATTGAGAGTTATTCAAATCCTTAAAAAATAGACCCTGGGAATACAGAAGGATGCTGGGAAATGAGTCTGCAATAACCAAATCAAGAGAAAGTACTTTATAGACTATATTGAAAGAATGGGCATGGAGAGAGATTATTTGGCAGCCATGTGCAAGTGTGTTGGTTCAAGAAACATGGTTTCCTGAAATGAAACCCAGATGGTTCTGACCCAACACTTTGTGCCATTCTTGCCTTACCCCTTGAGATCACATGAAGCAGGTTGCTTCACTTCACTGCACAGCAGGGCCATCCCCTCATGGGGCTCATCTCTATGTGCAAATGCACATAGAGAATTAAATCCTGCAAGCTGGCATGATATGCACCTTCTAGAGGGGAAGCAAAAGCTGTGAGCTAAGCCAAGCAAACTGAGAACCTCAAACTGTGCCTCTGTTTGAGATAAGACCCAGTATAATGTTTGGGATTGATTTTTTTTTTAAAATGGCTCAGAGAGGCTACTGTGACACCACAATTTTCCTCCAAGCAGGAGGCAGAACATACTGCCTGATAAGTTTGTTCAAGGTTTAAGAGCTAAAGTTTCCAAAGTGGTAATCTTGGGGGATCTTTGTGCCCATAGATTCCTCTTTTGGCCAGATGTTCAGGCATGAAAACTCAGTGGATGACATTGAGCAAGCCCCACAATCTCAGCCTTAGAGAAGAGAAATCACAAGCCTCCTCTTAATAAATCTTGCCATGAAAACCCTATGATAACATTACCAAAAAATAGTCAAAGGCACATAACAACAACACTGGACATTTTATGATGAACTAATTGACTAAATAATTAGAAGCTTGGAAGGGACTGAGTATGGTGCAGGAATCTGTAATGTGCATTTTGACCAGAGCAAAAATGTCAGCAGGAGACCAAAGGGTAGGGGATTTGTGTATGTAAAGAAGCATTCACCAGACTCTGTAAAGGGTAGTTCTTTGCCTCTTGTCTCACTATCATATGATTTGAATAAATGAGCAGGTGTGCTTTTTATTTTTATTTTTGTCTCCAGAGATGAGAGAATGTCTTTGTAAAGTATGAGTGTATAATCCTGCATATATCCTTAATTGTTCTTCTCTTAGTAAATAGTGGAGTGGAGGAAGCTGTTAAGAGAGGGTGGCCTGAATGTGCAGTGTACCTGCAAAGTGTGAAGACCTGAGATAACTGGTGTATGTATGTTGTGGATGAGAAAGCAGTCTGAAAGAGGGAAGGAGGGAGAGAGAGAAAGACTGACTGAGTTGGCTTGAAGGCAAACTTCTTGGTATGCATCATTCATGAAGTGCAGTGGTGCTCTCAGGGGCTCTGCTGCATGTTGTTAGGACTTGTCATGCTTCCAAAAGGTTCTTCTTGTGTATTTGTAATTTGAAAAAAATATATTTTGTAAATAAAAATGAATGTTACTAAGTCTCCAGCACTCTTGGGTCCAAAGAAAGTAAAAGCATGAGGTGCTGCCTTTGGAACATCTCAGTGCTCAGAAGTGGAGAGTACTTGACAGTATTATCAAAAAGTGGTTTTCAATTATTAGGCACCTCTACATGACTACCAAGACTGACCTGGAGCAAATCACAAGCTCTCACCTTAAAGAAAGGCAAAGGCAACCCTCATCTGAAGGTATCTTAGCAAGAAAACCCCATCAAAAACAACTTGAAGGCACACAACAAGAAGAATATAGAATCATAGAATCATAGAGTTGGAAGAGACCACAAGGGCCATCCACTCCAACCCCATTCTGCCATGCAGGAAAGCTCGATCAAAACATCCCTGACAGATGGCCATCCTGCCTCTGTTTAAAGACCTCCAGGGAAGGAGACTCCATTACACTCTGAGGGAATGTGTTCCACTATCGAACAGCCCTTACTGTCAGGAAGTTCCTCCTAATGTTGCATGGGGTGTGTGTGTTATCCTCCCCTGTCCCTATCCTTTGGTCCTGAGCTGGTTCAAGCTGATTTTAGAGCAAAACAGTAAGAATTTAACATGTGTAGTTTCAGTGATAAAGAGAAGTATGACACCATATAGTCTTCATCTCGGCACACCTGCCTTCCTATCAGTCATTCTTCTTGGGACTGAGTATAATCACAGACCTTGGTTGCTTGAAATATCTAGCAAAAAACAACATGGGGGTGGGGGCCTGCAAAACTCTATCCACACTTTATCAACTAGCTTGATGACTTTGAAGCTGATACTATGGATTTTTAGACTTTGTTTTAAATGTTGTGAAATGTTCTCTATAGAACTACAAGTCACAGAGTCCCTTAACACCTCTTGCCAGGATTTTCCATGCACAGACAGGAGTAGTGAGCAGCGTTTTCTGGATCAAGGGCTGAGGTATTCTGGAGCCAGTACTCTTACAGGTTCCTGATTATTTGTAACTAGGGCTGCATCTGCACTGCAGAAATAATAGGATGTTGCCGTGGCAGTTAAAGTGGAATACTTGTGCTATAACTGTATAGTGTGAATGGGCTCAAGGTCCAAGAGAAGAGTAGCTAAATGGTATTTGCCACTTAGGTAACTCTTAATGTGGAAAGGTGTCATACTGCCATGCTTGGCTAGAAACCAAGTCAGGCAGCAGGAGGAATGTAGATGTTTTCAAAGCTAAGGAAGAGTTGAAAAGAGACCTGATTTACAAGTTTGTTTTGAAAATGTGCTTGAGCACTGAACACAGTAAATCTGGGGCTGCATCCACACTACAAAAATAATCCAGTCTGCCTCCACTTTAACTTGATGCTATGGGCGGGGTACAGACCGCCGCTTTGCGGCGGTCTGCCGCCGCCGCCGCCAGAAGGTCCGCGGGGGAGCCGGAGCCTTCAGACGGCCCGACTCCCGCGCGGACCGAAAAAAGAAGCTCCAAAATGGAGCTTCTTTTAGCGTCGCGTTTGCGACGGAGCGAGGCGCCAGGGGCGCGCTCGCTACGTCAGCAGCGGCGCGGCGCGTCTGGACGCTGTGCGTCCGATACGTAAAGATGGCGGCGCCCATGTAGAAGGGGCGCCGCCATCTTGTACGGACGGAGTCCGTACTAGGCCATGGGGCGTCTAAAAGAGACGCCCCTTTTTTAAAATGGGACGTCCGGAGGACATCCCAAATGGCAATGTAGAAAGCCCCATGGAAATCTGGGTCTGTAGTTTGTTGTGCACCAGAACTTTCTGACAAAGTTACAGTTCCCAGAAATCCATAGCACTGAGTTATGGCAGTTAAAGTGGTGTCAAACTGGGTTATTTCTGAAGTGTGGATTCAGCCTGGGTCAGTGAGGCAGCAGGTCTAATAAAAACTAGTGAAACTTTAAGGAGTTTTAATAAAGATGCTGAAGACCATGCAACAACGTTGTGTGCGTCAAACTTAGGGGGGATCGCTAGTACTGTGAGACTGCAGTAAATGACATATAAAATAGTTCCTGGTAGTGACATTGTTTTAAAAGTTAAGGAGGGGCAAAATAGATGCTATTGCCTTCTTACTGCCAGGTATAACACTCACATACAAGACACACAGAGGTGTGTGTGTGTGTTGCATGAAGAAGTCAGAAATTCCACAGAAGACTGTCTAATGAACATTAATGATATCCTGAAGGAGAGGCTGAGTTGTTAGTTGTGTGCAGAATGCCTAGATTCTGCTAATGGTAAAGCGTGATTCTCCAAAAGCCTTTCATGTTGTTCCGAGAGGCTAGTTTCCATGGAAACCTTCAGCGTTAAGAGGGGGCTGTTAAACTGTACTGCAATTTTGTCTAGTGTCTCACGGGAAGAAAAATGTCAGTAGAAAGCATTGGTGCCCCCATTCTTACCACCGAAGTGGGCCTTTCCCCACCTCCGCTTTCACTTGTCTGCACTTGTCCCAGTTCTACAGGGCAAGGCATGCCTGGGATAGCAGCTATTCACCTGTTTGATGGTACAGAAGCTTTATTGACAGCAAATGGCAGCTGCTATTGTCCAAAAGAAAATACAAGGGGATGTTCTTCACAGGAGAACCTGTCAGCAGAGAGACCATGTCCTTGGTCACTCTCTCAAATATAGATAACTCAGGAGGCCTGAAGATATTCAACTAAGCATGAAAGTTAGAATCGTTCAAGCCATTGCTTTCCATATTACCCCTCCATACCATCTGAATCGTACAAGCCATTGCTTTCCCCATTACCATGTACCAGTGCAAGATCTGGACAGTGAGGAAGGCGGATAGGAGGAAAACCAATTCATTTGAGATGTGGTGCTGGAGAAGAGTGCTGAGGATTCCAAGACAAACAAATAGGTCCTAGAACAGATTAAGCCTGAAATCTCCCTGAAGCGAAGATGATCAAACTGAGACGTATTGGATTCCAAAGGAAGTATCTTTTTGTGTTGCAAATGGATGTTAAATTTCCTGGACTTTGAAAATCTCTCAATAACCACATGGGCAGAAGGAGAAGGTTCCAGCCTTCATACCATCTGAGAACAAAGAAAGCAAAATTCAGGCCTATGACTAACATCTTCAAACCCCCCCCCCCCCCACATGCATGGTTTTTAACACCTTGCCTGGTGAAGAAACCAGTGGAGCTTTGAAAGCTTGCAATATGTATATTGTGCATTTTGGTTGGCCCAGTAAAATTTTTGGATGTTATTAAAATTGAGGTTGTTAATACTTTGGTCATGTCATGAGAAAAATTACTCATTGGAAAAGACAATAATGCTAGGAAAGATGGGGGGATGTAGAAAGAGAGGAAGACCTCATGCTAGATGGACGGACTCTATTAAGGAGGGTACAGGTATGAATTTACAGGTACTAAGCAGAAAAGTAGTCAAAGGTGATAGCAGTGTGACTTGGGCCCAGGTCCTCCCAGCTGGGTATGCCATTAAGGAGCAGGTTAGGGAAAGTAGGCGAGGTGGGGGAGTTACCTTGGTCTATAAGACCATCTTCATATTGACCAGGAAACTTGTCCAGAAAACAGGCCACATTGAGTGCATTTACCTGACCCTGAAGGCTAGGAACAGTCTGGGAATTCTGTTGGTATACCGTCCAACCCATTGCTTAACAGACTCCCTGGCCGAGCTGACACGGCTGGTATCAGAGCTGATGCTGGAATCTCCCAGGCTTTTGGTCCTGGGGGACCTCAACATCCCCTTTGAGTCCAGCTCATTAGATCTGACAGGTGCAGCTCAGGAATTCATGACTTCTATGACAGCCATGGGCCTGTCCCAATTAGTCTCATGCCATTGTGCAGGTAATATACTCAATGTGATCTTTAGTACGGATCAGGAACAGCCATGAGCAGAGGTGATTCACACCTCTGCTCTGTCATGGAGACCATTTCCTGGTCAAAGTGAGATTGAAGGCCACTATCCATATCCCCCTTGGTCTGCCCTTGTAGTCTTATGGAACCAGTTAAGTTCCAGGAAGCCCTAGAGCAGGGGTAGGCAACCTGCAGCCCGCGGGCCGGATGTGGCCCGGCGAGGCCTTGGGACCGGCCCCAGCCCGGTCCTGCCGCCGATTGCCACCGGGGCCTTTGGCCTCTCGCGCGTAGGGGCAAGAGGGCAATTGTCTATAGACGCCTCAGAAACATGCATTTATATTAATATTTTTTTAAAAAATCAGCAATTTTTTTTTTGCGTGTCCTCCACTTTTTTTAAAAAAAGTGTCCACCATTTGAAAATGTTGTCCTACATTTGTCCTGGTTTATTTATTTATTTAAATTTTTGAAAAATTATTTAATTATTTTTTTTTGGCTTCGGCCCCCCAGTTGTCTGAGGGACAGCAACCCGGCCCCCAGCTCAAAAAGGTTGCCTACCCCTGCCCTGGAGAGTTTCATGGTTGGGAACAACGGTGATCCTGTTGACACCCTGGTTGAT
>NW_024803824.1:0-6545 GCF_019175285.1 Sceloporus undulatus | reverse complement strand
CCCTACTTCTAAACCCAACCCCAAAACCCCAATCCCAAACACTAACCATAACCCCTAATACCAACCGTAAACCCTAACACCAAATCCTCCCCTTTCCCTCCCAACTACAAAGACAAGACAACAGACAAAAGGAAGGGTGGATTGGCACTAGCCAGGGAATTGGTTTTGAACGGTCAGTAAGGGGTCTGACCGGTTCCACACGTTAGGAAAAATACACACACATTCATACGCTGTTGGCCTGGAACGCCCGACTTTCAACCCTAAATGCGGGTTCGGGAATTCCTCCCGAGGGTCATTCGAAGGATGATCGCAACAGCCAAGCGTTCGCACAGACATTCCAGACAGTCCCTACCGCCCCACCTCCATATCCGCCTTCCCCGCCTTCCACTTGCCTGTTCCTGAAGACCGTCCGATGCCACACCATGCTCTGCAATCTGTTCTTCCTAGACCTTACCCATTAGGAAACATAACGCGCCATTGTCAACCACTTGCCCGTACCGATGCATTGGCAATCGCTTGCCCAAAGGGATGCATAGCAATAACTCCAAACATTATTTCTTCATTAACAACTATTTCACGATCGATCTCTTACAAGCAAAAAAAGGGCTACATGTACTAACGTTGCAAGTACCCTCCCCTTTCCCTTATAATCTACTGGAAAATGGTGGGGGGTAAGATCTCTCTACACCAGGATCACCAATCTCACCATTATCAGCACGAATATGATCTTGCAAACAACCTACTTTCACATCCCTTTGACAGCCCTGGCTCAGTGCTAGAGAATCCTAGCAATTCTATTTGGACAGACATTTAAGCTTCTCTGTCAGCAAAAACTACAATTTCCAGTATTTCATAGCACTGGGCCGACGCTGCTAAATCTCTTTCAAATCGATTCATTATGCCACTCCAGATACGGCCAAAATACCTAATAACAACAACAACATTTATTTCTATTCCATCAAGGCACACAACAACAAACAAAACAACAATGAAAATACTAGAGAACAAACCACAAGTAAGAACAGAACAAAACATATCAAATCTTCCTTCCCTCTCTCCCTCTGACCCTAAAATGGCATTAAAACAACAATTCCCAATAAAAAGCTCCCCCAAAAAAAGACCACAATTTCTACCTTGGGCTGCATGGAGACTCCACAAATCATAACAGGCTTTCACATGCTTTAACTCCCCTGGCTCCATGCCAGGCAACCCTAGGATTTGTAGTTTTCAGAGATTCTATTCTGACTTCTTCCCCATAGACACAGCTCTGCACCCTCACAAAACTACAAATCCCAGGACACCCAGACCATGGACTCTAAGTCACATTCTCAGAAATAACACAATGTTTACCAGAAAGTAAACACCCAGCCTTGTCACGACTGAGAACCAAAATGCATCGACACACCATAAATAATAACACAATTTCACACCGCTTTAGCTGCCCTCGCTCCATCCCATCGAACTCTGGGATTTCTCATTTCTCGAAGCACACAGCGGTCCTTGCCAAAGACAGCAGAGGACCTGCTAAAACTACATATCCCAGAATTCCATTGGAGGGCACCTATACTGCTTAAAGCGGTGCCAAAATGGATTGTCTGTACAGTGCAGATGTATCTGGACCAAGGACGACCCTCTCAGTAGCTGTTCTTCCCGAGTCTCTTCGGAAAGGCTTCCGTTCCCCTCCTCTCAGACTCAGAGTGACTTCAGACTCCCATGCGACAGGCGCACAGAACAACAACAACAACAGCATGACTCAATCCACACTGCATG
This sequence comes from Sceloporus undulatus, assembly GCF_019175285.1. NCBI lineage: Eukaryota > Metazoa > Chordata > Lepidosauria > Squamata > Phrynosomatidae > Sceloporus > Sceloporus undulatus. The sequence goes on along the minus strand of NW_024803824.1, from coordinate 4,775 downwards.
AAGAATCCACTTTCAGACCACTATAACCACTCTCTCTCTCCATGCTGAGGAATCCTGAGAAGTGTAATATGGGAAAAAGCTGTTCTGCCACAAACAACTACAATTCCCATATATCTGAGGAAGGCAGGTTAAGTATAGAGAAACTCATGTTGCCAACGCCTTTCTTGCACTGAGTATCAAAGGTACTCCAAGATCTCACTACAATTGTTATTATTGTTCTTTATATTGTAATAGAAATAATAACCCACTTTGACACCTCTTTCGCTGCCATGGCTCAATGCTACGGAATCCGGGGAATTCTACTTTTTAGACATTTAAGCTTGTCTATGAGAAAAAACTGCTCCAACAAGACACTACAATTCCCAGAATTTCATACCACTGACCCATAACAGCTAAATCACGATCAAACCTGTTAGTTTCCCCATTGTGGACACTGCCAAAATGGATACAGTACTAATACTAATACTAATAATAATAACAACAACAGGTATCATGGCTCTACCTTTATTGGATCAAGGCGGACAACGACAAATGAAATGAGAATAAAAACACCACACAATAAACCACAAGTAAAACCATAGCAAACCAGATCAAATCCTCTCTCCCTCCCACCCAAAAATGGCTTTGAAACAACAATTCCCAACAAAACGTGCCCAATACAATACCATGATTTATACCTTAGGCATCCAGAACCCAGAAAACATGACTCACTTTCACCCCTCTTCACCTCCCCTCTCTCCCTGCCATGGAACTCTGGGATTTCTAGTTTGCTCACATTACAGTTCCCCTTCTTTGCCACACAGACAGCGCTCAGCTGCCTCACAAACCTACAAATCCCAGCACATTCTACCAGGCCATTCGCTCCCTCCCTCCTTACACAACTCCCCTTTTCTCTCACCCTCATGACCCCCCCCCAAAAAACTACACAGACATATACACACACACACAACTCTCTGTACAATATTATGTATATCTAACTCTATACATACATAGTCTGTATATTTGTAATTAGAGACACACACACACACACATATATAAAATTATAACTTTCTATCTCTCTGTGTCTGGATATATAAATTATACATATGCATACATGACCATCTCTGTAAATATTATGTGCAAGTGTACACACATGTATATACTTAATTATCTACATTTCTCTGTGTGTATGTGTGTGTATATATATCTATATCTATACATATAGATAGATAGATAGATAGATAGATAGATAGATGTATGTTACATTCTATATATGTATAAGAACCCATGAGGTTAATCTTATCTGTGTCTATATACATATACATATATATATATATACACACACACATATGTATATATATACACACACACACACACACACACACACACACATATATATATCACTCACATGCATCTGGAAACTTATACCTTGGTATATAAGATTTTCTGAGTGCATTTCTGTGTCTGTCTGTGTATATACGTATATATATATATATATATATATATATATATATATATATATTTATATATTTATATAAATATGAATATATATATTTGTATATAAGTGTGTAAGTAACTTGCTTTGAGTCCAATTCTTGCGAGGAAACCAATACAGTATATACATATATACAATAATACTAACATTATTAATCATACATCAAATAAGTCTATGGTCCACATTGGGATTATAGAGTAATTTATAGGATGCGTGAACCATCTTTTATATTTCTTTTAAGCATTAAATGATTTAATGTTTGCCCAGGTTAGATTACTACCTTCTTTTCTCTGTTCGACTAGTATTTTGCTCTCTTTAGTTCATAATAAATGAATAATAAATAACATGAAGAAACACATCAAATAACAACACAAGAAAATAAAAACAAACAAACAAGTAAAACAAAATGAAAGCTGACATAGAAATAAAAATGTTAATTAAAAAATACTGTGGATTGAAAGTAACAAAACATGAAATGTAAACTTTATTCATTTATTACAATGAATGTTTTAATATTTCATATTGAATTAAATAATATTACAATTTTAAACTCCATGCTTATATTTAATACTTTAATTTTGTGGCAAAATGAAACTTTTAAAGCATTTCTTTGCTTCTTTCTCCTGTTTACATTTTCCACTTTCAATTAAAAATCAATCCCTTTCAAACAGCCGCCTTTTAAATTGCAATTAAAAACAGGATCTGCTAGAAATGAAGACCATTCATACATTTTAAAGGAATAAAGAAACCAAAATGAACTCGGAGAGATGAAACAAAAAAGAAAGAAATAAAAAAGAGCAAAGAATGGAAGCCTAAGCCTTAAATTAAAAACGCTGAGGATAAAAGGTCTTTGCAAATGAAAATAAGAGAGTAAAAAACAATTGGAATCACTTGCTTTTAAAGAGAAGAAACACCGGACCGTCGACATCAGGAGAACAAACGCCACGCGGCCGCCATTTTATCGCTCCTTCTCCGGTTCCCTCGAAAATGGCGCCCTTTTATCTCCCTTCGGGGTGCCACGCCTCACAGTGGACACAGGAGGGCGCTCGGGAGCTCCATGGCCTTTAATCCCATTGGCTGTCGAGGGAGACCGAGGGCCGCGGCGCAGCGCCCTTCCTTCCCGCCTTAATCTTTCCCGCCCTCCATTCAAAAAGGCAGCATTTATTTCCCTTCAGTACATCATGTCTCAGTGCAGACACAGGAGGGCGCACGACAGCAAGAAGCGAGGAAGTGTCTACCACTGACGTCACAAACATCAGAGACCACAAAAACACCTGTAGAAGGGCACCGCCTTCCTCAACAGCTGTGGCGCACCAAGCTAAAGAGCCTGCCTCCGGAGCCTGAAGTTACCAGTTTGATTCCGGCTTCTCCTTTTCACAAAAGCCATCTTAGAAAACAGTAATTTTCATTATTTACAAATACTTTTACCATTTTATTTGTTTAATTGTGATATTTTAATTTGCTGTTTTTACATTTATTATATTTTTTGATTTTTAATTGATTTTATTTTTTAAAATACTAAAACTACATTTGAAATGACTTAAAATAGAAATTGATAAAAAATACAATAAAACTACCATTAAACTAATAACTCAGTAAAACCAAACCAAACGAGCTCGAAATAAAACCAAAGCAATAGCAATATTGTTTTAAATTTTAAAAATCATTTTAATTGACTTGTTCTTTGTAATTACATTTGATTTTATACATTAAGTTAAACAATAAATAAATAAAAGTAAAAAATAAAAGGGAAACGAAATTACATAAAAATAATCTTAACAAATTACATCTTATCTAAAATGAAATAAAACATAACATAAAACACTTATTTTGCAATTAATCTTTATATATATATTGCATTTGTACTTTAAATGATTTCTCTGTATTACAGTCTTATATTACATTTCTTAGCTTATTATATTAATAAATAATTCATTATATTCTGACTATATTTTAATTTTTTAACAATTAATATATTTTATTTACTTGTGTGATTACATTCTATTTTCTTATTATATCTTCTTTTTCCACTTTGTTAAATACCAATCCTTCTCAAATGGCCATGCTTTAAATTTTAATTATTTTTATTTCTTTTTAAAAATGAGTTGACAAGGAATAACACTGAAATAAGACATAAAATACAAACCCTGACACCTAACCCTCAATATTTTAATTTAGATTTTATATTATCTGTCTTTCCATATTAAATTTCAATTTATTCTATGTATGAATAATTTTATTTACATTGTTCTATATTTTTAACATTTTATTTATCTTCTATTTGACTGAATTTCTCCCTTTGTAAAAACATAATCACATAATATATACTGTATCATGCCTCAATACAGACACAGGAGGGCGCCCGAGAACAACAAACCAGGCACCATCTCCCAATTACGTCACAAACAACGGAGGACACAAGAACACATGCAGAAAAGCCTCGCCCCGACTAACAGCGGTGGCGCATTAAGCTAAAGAGCCGGCGTCCGGACCCTTAGAGAAGGAGTTCGAGCCCACCTTAGCCTTTTCGAAAAAGTCTCTTGAGAAAAGAGGAAGCTTCAAGGTTTAAAAATAATGCTTACATTTTGTTTCCTTCATTATTTTACTTTAATTCATTTTTTTCACATTTCTTACATTTTTAATTTTTAGTTGATTGAACTTTTTACATTTTGTTTTGTTTTACATTTTAACTTTTTTATGTTGACAGCTAAGGTTTCCTTAAATTTACTTTTATATTTTATTTAACTAGAATACAAGAAATATGTATACATGTACACATACACATTAAACACGGTTTTGTGTGTGTGTATATATATATATATAACTTTATGGTCCAGCTTTGAATCACAGCATAAATTATACAATGCATGATCCATCCTATATTTGTCTTTTAAGAATTGCATTATTTAATTTTTCCCCTTGTAATTACTACCATTTTTTATATCCAGTAGATTAGTAATTTTGGTCTCTTTACATTATAACAAATAAAACAATAAATAAAACTGAAATAACACATAAAATAAAAAAAGAAATACAAATAAAATGGCTACCTATTAAAACAAACTGAAACCTGACATAGACATAAAAAATAATACTAATTAAAAATACTGAGAATGTATTTAAGTAATGATAAACAAAATGTAAATTTCATTCATTTATTAAAAAGCATTAAACACATTTTATTAATTATTCTTTACCAGTTTCCACTTTTTTCATGATATTTTTCATGATATTTTTAAATGATATTACATAATAAATGCTGGGAATACAATTTAATAAAAGAATTTATTATTTAATAATT
>NW_024803823.1:0-6549 GCF_019175285.1 Sceloporus undulatus | reverse complement strand
GCTGACAGTGGTTGTTGGACCCCAGCAGTCTTTCCCCCACAATTTCCCAGCAGTCATTTTTATAGCAGTTGCAAACCACTTTCTCAAATCACAAATGAATTCACGCTGGGTAAAATTATGTTCTGCTTCCAGAACATGCAACTGTTTTCTTTTATAATGAAGGGGTTTGGCATGTTCAGGGTGGGGAAGACCGCAGAGTGACATAGTTGCACTCTTTAAATATCTAACAGGTGGTCATAGAGAGGAGGGGGCAGGTTTGTTCTCTCTTGCTGTTAGGAAGTCTCTCCCTTAGGGGAATTTAAATTAGCTCAAATATAGTGGAGAGGTGGCCCTAACAACGCCACGTGCAGGAATCGGGTCCCAACAGTGTATACCAGAGGTCGCCAGCAAGCCCCAAGAGAAAGAGACACTGATACCAACTAGGTCCAATTAAAAGAGTAACGTTTATTAAAGCACAGGGAAAACCACACAGCAATAGGGGAGCATACACACACACATTCAATGCTACAGCAGGGGATGGGTGAGTTAGGGAGATAGGTTTGAGAAAGAGAGGCACCACTAGGGAATACTACCTTAGAAGTCTTCTCCGGGAAGTCTGATGAAGCTTGGATGGATAGTGGATCACGGCCGCAGGAGCGGGGGAAGAAGTGCCACGGGAGCTAAGATCAGAGTTCAAACTGGCGTGGACCAGCTTGCAACCTGGTGATAGCACAAGGAGGGTCCAAAAACCTGGGGTTCTTCTTCTTATTATTATTATTAAACTTTATTTCTAAAGCGCTGTAATTATACATAGCGCTGTACAAAGTCGGTAAGTGCGAAATGTAGCTGGAGGCTAGATGGACTTGCTAGACAAAGGTGTTGATTGCTTGGGCTTTGTTAAGCCAAGAGTAAGTAATGTGTTGCACAATGCATTTAGGTCTGGACACAATTTGGAGGGGCATCCAACTTGATTACTGAGTCGTTAAGCTGATCACTGGCTCATCAGGTGAGAAGCCAAGTCTTACTTGGGCAAGCAGTGGCGATTCTGGTTTGGCGACTCCCAAACTTCCTGCAAGGAATTTCCAATTCCATCTTTTTCTAGGGACTCTGCCTTTGCAAGGCAAGTTGCCCATGTGGTCTCCTCACCTTTGGGTTAATGGCGGGTCCTCTATGAGGTCAGTCAGGGGTCATAGTACATACCACATGTACCCAAAATTTTATTAAATCCAAACTTGATAACATTGCCCCAGAGGGAAGGGCCAGATCTAATAGTTTTAAGTTGAAGGGAGATTGTCTGAACATTAGAAGGAGCTTCTTGACAGCAATAGCTGTTTGACAATGGAACTACAGTCACCCCTCCTTTTTCATGGGGGATCTGTCCCAGACCCCTTAGCAAAAATGGAATTTTGCTTATATTCAAAACCCATTGGCTTGAACATAGGTGTGCAGCCACAGGAGCGCGCAGCCGCATGCCTTGGGCATGCCATTGTTTCCCTCTCCATTCGTCCCTTGTGCATAAAGAGAGGGATGCAAGTTTCAAAACCGTGAGAACCTAGGGAGATGATACGATTTCCTTTTCTGGCCATCTTTAAAAAGAGGCTGGAGAGCTACCTATTGGGTATATTCTAGCTGGATTTCTTGCACCTAGGGGGGCCCTTTCAATTCTGTGATTCTATGATTAAAGTTAAATATATACTTTTATCTTGTGTGGTTAAAACCTCTTTTCAGATCATAAACTTAAGGAATGACATTTGGACAACCAAACTCTCTAAATGTCCTGATTTGGCAAGGATAGTCTCAGTTAATTTTCTGTCATTGTCAGGAGTTGCATATGCTTTGGTCTTTACATAATTTCGTAATGGAATATATAATAGTGATAGTATCAATCACAAGGAAGAGACCATAAGGGCCATACAGTCTAACCCCATTCTCCCATGCAGGAACTCGCAAGCAAAGCACCCCTGATGGATGGCCCTCCAGCCCCTGTTTAAAGACCTCCAAAAAAGGAGACTCTACCACTCTCCAAGGGAATGTGTTCTACTGTCAAACAGCTCTGAGTGTCAGGAAACTCCTCTTAATGTTGAGTTGGAATCTGTTTTCCTGGAGCGTGCATCCATTGTTCTGTATCTAGTCTCTGGAGCAGCAGAAAACAAGCTTGCTCCATCCTCAATATGACATTCCTTGAAATATTTAAACAAGGCTATCATATTACGTCTTAACCTTTTCTTCTCCAGGCTAAACATACACAGCTACCTAAGTTTCTCATCATAGGCCATGGTTTCCAGATCCTTCACCATTTTTGTCGCTCTTGTCTGGACACGCTCCAGTTTCTCAACAAGCTTTTTTAATTGTGGTGCTCAGAAATGGATACAGTATTCCAGGTGAGGCCTGACCAAAGTAGAATAGAGGTGCACTATTACTTCCCTTGATCTAGACACTATACTTCTATTGATGCAGCCTATAATTGCATTGGCCTTTGTAGCTGCCACACCACACGGTTGACTCATGTTCAACCTGTGGTCTACTAGGACTCCTAGATCAATTTCACACATAGTCTCGTTCAGCCAGGTGTCCTTGATCCTATATGTATGCATATCTTCTCTCTCTCTCTCCCTTTCATTTCATTTTTCTGCCCTAAGTGCAGTACCTTACATTTCTCTGTGTTGACATTCATTTCATTAGCTTTGGCCCAGCTTTCTAATCTATTAAGGTCATTTGTTTTAACAGTGTTTTGATACTATGTTTTAGAACTGTGAATGCATTCCAGGTGCTGAGATAAGCCAGGAAAGGAGGTAATCATGACCCAAGTAGTTTGAGAGAGCCCATCTGTCTGTAACAACAAGCAGAGAGGTGGTGTGGGAATAAGCAGGAGAAATATGTTCATTATTTTTAACCAATTAGAATGAAACCTGCCTGGTACTTGAATTATGCACAGTTTAATTAGGTGGTTGTAAACTTTGCTGGTCAGTTCTGACAATGAAAGCCACTAAACAGGATCTATAGTTTCTTAATAAATGCTTCTGTTTTTAAAGCTGCCTAAAAATGTCGCAGCTGCTCTCTCCTCAGCTCACTTCAGTTGCTGTAAACTGAATTTAAAGGGCTAAAGTAGTTTGAACATCATTGGGCCCATTCCTACTATAATTTAAAGTGAATCACTGATTGGATTATATGACCATCATTCCCATTTGAAATTGGTTCTGATCCTACTTTGATTGATTTCTTTCACAATAAAGCGAAGCAAACGCAAAAAACCCGTTTTTTCCAGACTCTAGTTTCCTAGTGGTTCTTTTGAAATGAATAAGTTCCGAAGCATGTTCAACAAGTGGGAACGACAGATCTGAATTGCATCATTCTGGAGCGGAGGGACTAATGGCAGAGAGGTGTTTACCATCCCTCCCCCAGTTTTTGGTATATCCACCATTCCCCCCTCTCAGCACTGCATTTGTGCTTGTGGTGTGACCAATGGACACATGATTTAAAAAAAAATAAATAGAAGGTTTGATTCATTGATTTTGCAACTACTTGTAACTTATTTTGTAACTGAGAGACAAGTAGTTGCAAAACCACTGAATCAAATCTTCTATCAAATATATATATATATATATATAGTTCCCAAGCTGGGCTGCCCCGGCTGCCGCTTATGTCACTGATGATACACAGATGATTGACATGCATTTTGAAGCAGCGCAAACTAGTGGAGATGACAATCATGCCACAAAAGAAGTGACTCGCCTGAAAACTCACACTGCTGCAGCCTCTCCTAGTTTGTGTGCTCTTCTTCATTGATAACTTTTCCCATCTTAACCACACTCTGATGTTTACAGTTTTTAATCTGTGAAATGTTTATGGATAAGAACAAGCCTCAGGTGCTTTCCTTCTGCAAACATCAGAGACTGGGGTATTAGTTTAGAAACCAGACCATTAGGCAGGATGAAGCAGCTGCCTCAAGCATCTGGTTTCTTGAAAAGACAACAATTTCTTAGTTGTTTAGTTAATTGTTGTTGCATTTTTAGCATATTTTTTGCATATTAAATGTTGCATTGTTATGTACAAGAACGGGGAAAGATGATATAATAATTTAACTTTGACTGGACTGGAGGAGAAATTATGATTTGCTTGTCCATCTTGGGTGCCAGTGTTCCCCAGACTGTATGTCTATGTGCCTTCAAGTTGCCTGTTGATTTATAGTAACTCCATGGATTTCATAGGGCTTTTTAAGGCAAGGAATACTTGAAGTTGGTTTTGCTAGTTACTTCCACTGAAATATAGCCTACAGCACCTAGTGTTCATTGAAGTCTCCCATCCTTGTGCTAACCAGGGCTGCTTAGCTTCCAAGATTAGTTTTGATGTAGGCACTTTTTAAACCAGCATGTCTCTTAAAATCATCAGATATTGAGGCCTGGCTTCCAGTATCTTCCATTCTGGAAATGGTGTAAATAAGAAACAGGGACTTTTCTGCAGTGATGTCCCAGCTATGGAGTTCTCAGCCCAGACACATCCACCTTTTTATAACCTGGCTAGATGTATCCTTGTCTCTGGAACTACTGGTGGCAAATAATCAGTGGGGAATTATGTGCAATATAACATCCCGCAACCCAACTGCATCCTGTTGGGGTGCAATTGGGTTTGTTGTCCATGCAATAAGCTCCTTGGTTTCCTGTAACAGATGAATCCAGGAATATGTGAACATGTGAACACTGGCAGGAATGCTAACAGTCACTTAAGTATGATGATCAGCATCTGCTTGCATATATCCTAAAATTATATATATATATATATATATATATATATATATATATATATATACAGTGGTACCCCGGGATACGAATGCGCCGCCTTACGAAATTTCCGGGTTACGAAAAAAATCCATAGAAAAAAACTGTTCCGGGTTACGAAGGTTATTTCGGGTTACGAAAAAATTTTTGGTGCTTTTCGGCGCTTTTTCGCACGAAATCGCGGCTTTTCCCCATTAGCGCCTATGGCTTTTTCGGCTTACGAAGGATTTCGGGTTACGAACGCGGCGGCAGAACGAATTATTTTCGTAACCCGGGGTACCACTGTATATATATATATATATATATTTGGGAGTTCACAAAATGTCTTTTCACATGTCTTATATGGAAATATCAGTAAATAGCAATCATTTCAGCATGCTTTGCATTTTCTTCATAAGTTGAATCTTTTACATAAGATAGGCCCGTTACGTCCCCAGGATGTACAAAATGGTGGTGCCTGTTCCACACGGGGTGGCGCCATTACGACGTCATGAACGTGCCGCCTCCAAACGGGGCGGCGCGGACGTGATGTTTTTGCGCTGTGCGAGGGCGCATAGAGCACCCTTTCCGCGGTGCACTAAGGAGCTCTGAAATGGAGTTCCTTCTGTGGTTTGCGTCGCTGGTGCAGCCTTTAGATGGCTGCGCCAGCAACGCAAAGGAGAAAGGGGCCAAGCAGCCCCTTTCTCCTCCTCCCCACCGCCATCCTGGAAAGTGGTGGATCGGGGCCTCAGAGGCTGCCGTTCTGGCAGCTGAGGCCCCGATCCGGCGGGGAAAGGGCCAGTTACAGGCCGCCCCAAACGGGCGATCTGTAACTCGCCAATAAAACACATACATGGAAACAAAATATTTTTATGTATCATCATGTCTCAGCCCTTACAATGGAAGGTAGTCAATTCACATGAAGGTCTTAGAAAGAAAGTGACTTTCCAAAAACCAACTAGTGAGATTCATTCCAGAGCAGGACATCTTGACTAGCAGGTTAGAGGCTTATCACATTTTTTATTAAATCAATTTACCTCTCTCCGGTTTAAAGCTGAATTCGGGCGGCATCCTGATCTCATCAGAAATTTTTTCCGCTGAATCTGACGCATGAATACAGCTTGGGTCCATCCCCGCTTCCAAAGCTGCTCCACCAGCCATTTTCGTAAGTCAGAAAACATCCAGATCTGAAAAGAGTCAGGAGGAACAGCTCTGGAAGTGGGGATGGACCTGGGCTGTATTCAGGCAGCAGATTCAGTAGCAACTGAATACACATCTGATGAGATCAATGTGCCGCCTGAATTCGGCTTTAAACTAGATAGAGGTAAATCAATTTAATAATCAATGTGATAAGCTTTTCAGTCTCTTCTAATTTTTATCTTGTTTTCATCCTCTGGAATTTGGCGTTGCACTGAAATCTGTTTCTTCCGAGATGAAAAGCTACTCATGAATTGTTCTCTACTCTGCGGCTGTCAAAAGACCCTTGCTGCTTCCACGGCTGCTCTTTAGGAAAATGCAAGGTGCTGTTGCTCAGTCTTCATGGTTGTCTCCTTGTAGGCACAGCTTGGCCTGAATGACAGGTTTATGTATAAACAGCCACAACTCAGGGAAACAAATTGTAATCTATTTGAAAGCCTCAGTGTCTACAGAAAATTGAGTTCCCTCTAGGTGCAGGGAAAATGCTTTCTGAGACCAATCTAATACAGAAAATCTCCCTTCATTACGTCAGCTCCTGCTTGTCATTCCTTCCCTTGTGCCTCTTGCCCATTTCTTGGCAATACTTTGAGGCCCCTTTTCATATTCTTCACCCAAATCT